>NW_020664444.1:13148362-13200354 GCF_002925995.2 Terrapene triunguis | reverse complement strand
CGTGGGCTACAACCCACTTCTTCGGATGCATCCGAAGAAGTGGGTTGTAGCCCACGAAAGCTTATGCTCTAATAAATTTGTTAGTCTCTAAGGTGCCACAAGTACTCCTGTTCTAATCACTATTGAGTGACACAACGTTCACCTTCAGGACTGAGTGAATGAACTGGCTGGGTTGCCAGACTGGATAGTGAGATACATTGTTTGGCATTAAACCAAGCTGTTTGCATAGCAGCACACTATTTTAGTGGTATGTTAAGCTGTTCCCTACTCCCCTTCTCCACAGAACAATGGAATGACAGCAAGTCAAACTAACATGCCTACTGGAGAGATCTATTAAAAGTGCGCTGTGTTTTGTCATTGATAGTTAGCGCATTTAGCTGAAAACCTGTAAGAGTGCCAACACAGTTTAAGGTATAAAATATAGTTATAGGATGTAAATATATCTTATGCCCTGGGGCCTGATCCTCCATAGCTGTGCTCCTTGTGTCGTCATTTATACCAGTGCAAAGTCAGTGGGAAACACCATCATTCTCATTTTGATTTGATTTGAATCCAGGATGTAACTCAGCCCTGCTATCTACCATAACACTGCAATATTATTTCTTATTATTTGTATTTTGGTAGCACCTGACCCAGCTCAGGTCCATTGTGCTAGGCACCATATAAAAACAGCACGACAGTTCTTGCCTAAAAAGCTAAAGCTGCAAGCCTAAATTCTTACTCTCCTGCATCCATGCTACCCTGTAACTCAGCAGATCCATACGTGGATAGCTCCACTGAAGGAGGGACTGCACACGTAAGGGCTTGCAGGATCAGGTCCACAGACACCAAATTAACAGGGACAATGAGCATTTTCATGGAAGTGGCTAATTTGTGGTGAGTTGGAGATGCTTGTCGTGACTGTGAAATTCCATAGTTGGATCTCTGGCCCTTTGATCCACTGATCCTAAGGCAACATGCAGAGATGGGGGAGACAGTAATTCAAAGGATACAATTACAACACTGCTGTGCATCTTACCACTACACAGCTCCTTTTTGGAAGCATATTTTGGCTTTTTCTTAAAGCCTGGGGGCCTGATTCTCAGCTGGAGTAAATCAATTTGCTGTGGCTGAAGATCTAGCCCAAAGTTCCCAATCCTGCAAAACAGCACATATTTAACTTTACTTAAAGGAGTATCCCCATTGGAATCCCTCTGCTTAAAATGAAGTATGTGCTCAAATACTTTGCTGGATTGGGGCCAACAACAAAGTCCTTCTGAAGGTAATCTTCTCTTAATCCATCTTTCTAGCTGTTGTGAGGTCTCAAATTATTACATTGTGTGTAATGATAACACTGCCCATTTCAGTCCAAACTACAGACACACAACACAACAAATAATAACAATGGCCCATGTGCCGTCAGTTCTTCGGCATTGAATTCAATGGGGCATTCTGCGTAAGAACTGCTGAGTCACACAACTCAATAAGAATAAGAATACTTTGCCCCTGTCTAGTATCTTACTCAAAGCACTTTCTAAATCCAACACTGCTCCTTTATATCCACTTGACAAGCTGGTAATCTGAAATACAAAGAGCCACGTAGGCTCAGATGTTAACATGCATTTAGGCATTGCTGCACTCAGCGTTGTAACACCTAATAGATTTAGGAGCCTAAAATCTCATTTTCAAAAGGCAGGCACTTAGGAGCCTAATTCCTATTCACTGTCAAGGGCCCCATTCCAGACCCTTGACCCCACACACTTCCGTTTTTCATAGCGAAAACTTGAATGGATATTCCGGGGAGTGTTAGGATTGCCATATCACAAAGTGCTGTTAACAAACTTGTAAAGAAGCACAAAACATTCAAACCATTTCAACTATGTCACATGTGGTTGTCTCGATCCTTGTTTCTTTGGTCTTGTGGCCTGTGTTACCTATTTATAAATCAGCAGATGAAGCAGCATAGCTGAAGGGTCACATATCAGAAAGGATACATTCTCTACTCGGATCTGCACGAAAAATGGATTTCCTATTTTTCTGCAAAAGATGAGCCACCCCCAGCATCCTCCCTTGGCTTTGTAGAATTCAGCATTTGTTCACCTTTAAATGGGTGACATTTGACTAATAGATCCTGCCATCGATCTGCCTGCTGAATTCCTTCCCTGTTGGAAATCAATGAGGAGAGCGGTGTAAAAGTCGATGGGAGGATATGACCCTTTAAGCTCTGTCTGTGTTTAACTGTAGTGTGATCTCTCGTGCTCCTGAGTGCTTTCCATAAGCAGCAAGTTATCCTGGAAAGGGAGAGGATGATAAATAATTCTGTTATCCACATGACTGAATTCTTCCATGAAACTGGGAGGAGGCAAAGCACAGGGATGGCTCTGCAAGGTTTGAGGGAATAAGGCCAAGGGAGGAGATGGATGGGGGAAGGCTAGTAAGATGCTACAGTTACCTTGTGTTAAAATAAAAACATGAGCAAAGAAGCAAGGGTTAAAAGAAGAAGGTCAGAAGATAACATAAGTCTCTCCCTGAATCTCTGCTTTGCGTGTCTGGTTAGGGCCAGGTCTTGACTCTGGCTATGGGCCCATGCAGAGAAGTAAAGGGATATAAAAGTCCCTTAAGACCCTGCACAGGCTACCTGTAACATGGCAGGGAGAGTAGCTGTCAGGGGATTGTTACTGCCATACCGTGCAGATATGTGCAAAGTGAGCAGAGTCTTCTCCATCCCCAACATGCTAGCCAGCACATCTAAGCCAGTGCACAGGGGGAAGTAAACCGTGCCCAGAAAGGAACTGGTACAACTTACTTCTCATGGAGCAAGGGGGAAAGAGGGAGTGAATTGTGAGTCTCAGTCCATGCTCTGCCTCTGGCAAAACACACCTGCATGCTAGCCCTTCCTGGGGCTGGATTGCAAGTTGCTTATGCAACCTTTAGCTCCTTGGGATACCTTCTCCTGCATGTCTGTAAAGGGCTGCAGCACGTCTCAGTATTAAATAATGATACACTTCAGTTTTATTGCTATGATGTTTTCAATATAGAAACAAGAGAGCAAACTGTTCTTTTCTCCATAAAATCCCATTCTGTAGCAAACATGTAGGAGCCAATTCTCCTCTCCCACCAGTATAATTCCATTGACATCACTCACTGCAGTTACTCCAGGTTTACACCAGTGTGATCAAGAAGCCCTTGGTGTCTAGGATCTATAAAGACAGAAATCCTCTCAATACCCTACATAGAATAGAATAGAATATTTAGGGGTCAGACTCTCTGCTGGTGTAAATGGGTGCAATGGAGTTTTGCCTGTTTACACCCGTCGAGATTTTGGGCTTATGTCTCTGTTTCACCTTTTGATGTGTATAATTCCCATTAAGGTAAATGGGAATGACACGTGTGTTGAGAGAGCAATAGATGCTTTATTAAATAATGCAAAATCACTAGGACTTGTGTATCTTTCCTGGGACACCATGCCAAACTGGCAGGTGGTTTCTTCATCAGGCATTATATTAACACCCTGCTAGGTATCTTTGGTGGCATCTGTTGCGTTAATGATTGTGTGATGTATAATGGCTGCTGTAGCTTGCAAGGTTATGGGCAACACACCAGCCACTGTGTGCATGCATTTCAAATCGCTAACTACACTCCTGTTTATAACACAGTCTATGTCTCCCATTTCTTCTTTTCTGCTCTGTACCCAGTCTGTTTCTTTCTTTCTTTCCATTCCCTTCCTTCCTCCTCTCCCTACATCTTTAATCCTTTGTCCCGCCTCACTTGCCTTCCTTGCTTTTCATTCCCAAATCTCTGCTCAGCTATCAGGGCCGCCCAGAGAATTCAGGGGGCCTGGGGTCTTCGGCGGCGGGGGTCCTTCCGCTCCGGGTCTTCGGGGCACTTCGGCGGTGGGTCCCGGAGCGAGTGAAGGACCCGCTGCTGAATTGCCGCTGAAGACCCGGAGCGGAAGAAGCTCTCTCCAGTCCAGCTTTCTGACCTCATAACCACACATTCCCCAACTTCTATGTTCCCCATATCTTGGATTCCTGGTCCCGCCCGACAGTAGGAGTTTGCTATTTCATTTCTGCTTTCCCAACCGTCTGGAATTCAGTTTCTGTTCCTCCCTCCAAGTCCCAGAGTCATTCATTCACCCTAAATGTCATCAGAAAAACCTTTTGCTATGACTAACTCTCTGTATCGCATCTTGCAATTCTTTATTTTGGGCTCAGAGAGCTCAAAAGTGGCTGTAAATTCCATTTGAAAAGCCATTACTTCATAATGGGGGCTAATCATTTTTGGCATTTGGAAAAGAAGTGAAATGGCTGAGATGGGAGACCAGATGGCTCGAGGGACAGGTAATGAGATCAGGAGGCTTTTACTTCTGTGTCACTGCTTCAAAATTCAGCTTTGATCTTCGGTGACCTATGTGGTCTCAGTCCAATTTCTAGCATACATATGTTCACATCAGAAAAAACACCCCCATAACATAACACCTTTGGCAGAGAGGCCCAGGACTAAAGAGTCATGAAGGCACAAATTACCTTCTCGGCACTCCAGGTGGTCTCCCCAGAACAGGATTAGAGCTCAATGGCAGAATGGGCTCAGAGTGGCACTCTCCATACTTTGCCTGCTCTGTGGTTAGGGAAATTCAGTTTCCAGTGCTGTCAGGCTGCCAGCTTCCACAGGGAATACACTTCATTTTTTTTCAAAGTTAACTTTCTCAGCCATTTTTAGAATAGCTAATTCTCATAAGGATTGTAACTGCATACACCAAAGACTTAATTCTGATCCCACTTATGCTGGTTTAAAGGTCTGATCCTAGATCAGTTGATGTCTGGGAGGGTCTTTCCATTGATTTCAATAGGTTTTGTAACAGATCCTAAATAAGAAATAATCCCATTGAAGTCAGCGGAGTTATACTAGCATGAACCCAGGGTGCAATCATACTCTAGTCCTAGGCATATGACACAAGAGGCTGTAATAGATCCAAAATTTCAATTTATTGTGGCCAATTCACTTTCACAGCAGAGTTTTTATAATTATTTTTTAATCTAGCTGCAAATTAAGAAGGAAGATGAATGTACACAAGAAGAGGCAGCATTAAATGCTACTAAGGATCTAATGTAAGTGAATACAAGACAAGCCATTCAGCCTTGATGCTGAATTTTGTCCCGTTATTATTCTGTTTTGTCTAAGCTGTACGGTAAGGATGGCATTTGAAATCTCTCCCTGCAGGATTTAGGTGCAACAGAGCAGATTAAGGGGGATTTTCAGTATTTTACTTCAGAGGTTCCTTGGCTTTTGTCAGTTTCCAACTTTTTCACCTCTGAGGGGATACGTCATGTCCACTGAATCTTCTGATCCCCACTTTCCCCTTATCTCTCTTCCCCCCTATAAAGGCTGCATCTCACAGCGCCCTTCCCTCATGATGAGGAGGGCTGGAGTGTGAGTTCACCAAGCCAAACCCTGCTCCCGGAGTCATCTGGAGGACTTGCTAGAGAGTCGCACAGGTGCTCTGTCACCCAGCTAAGGGCCATTTCCAGTGATCCTCGCGGGGACAAAACTCCCAAAGGAGCCACCGAGTCAGACAGGTTGTTTAATTGGATAGTTAGGCTGCTCTCTTCAGGAGCCTACACACCTCCCGTGTCAGTTCCATTTCATCTCCTTTGCCCTCACTCAGGAGTGCTCTCTCTTGATGCCCACACAGATCCCATGAATGTTAATAGCACCGCGGTGCATGCACCACACAAGGCATTTACAATGCCTTTGTATGTCCTTTCAGTCTTTTCATGCTGTACATAATGGGATAATGGTCTGCGTCAGACTGTGTTTTTTTACCATTAGGAGTTGTGTTTGGTTTATCGCTATGTATCACACTGAGAGCCAGAGCCGGCCCTTTCAACTGCTTCCATCCACACTGGCTACAAAGCCGCGCTGAGAAATGAAACTTGGAAAAAACCTTCACAACAAAATGTTCTCCTCTCCCTACGCATCAGTGTTGGGCACCATTTTCCCGACACTCCTCCACTGCTTGCAGCAGAGTCAAAACAATTCAGTCTCATTCTCTCTGGCCAGGGAGAGATTAGCTGGAAAGCAGCCTCTCCCCATTCTGAGGGAAGAGGCACATTATATGAGACCATCTTTCCCAGAACTTTCCTGACTGGCTGAGAAAAGGAGCCTTACCCCACCTTATACCACAAGACTCCTGGTCCCAGACTCCGAAGAGAACACTAGCATGGGGTTTTCCAGACACCAGCTGTTACCCTGGGACTGCTTCCTCTCTCCCAGCATCTGCCTCTGTCGGTCCCTGAGTCTCTGTCTGCTGCAAAACGCCTGGAATGGGGTAGCCTGGCCCCTGAGATTTACCCTTCTGGGCTTAAAGGGCCAGTATAACCCATTACAATCTATCTCTCTCTCTGGTTTGCATATATGACTGCCATTATATGTGTTTATAAGCATGGATATAAATTTGCATTTGCCCTTATTTTGATTTAGTGCCATCAGCATTTGCAAGTTCAGCTAGTTTACCTGCGTGCGCTCTCTCTTTTTCTGTGGGTCATTTATTCAGAATAAAAAAGAGGAAAAGGCTTTCATACTGACCCCTATTTCCCACCCTCCCCCCACAGGCGGACACACTGTTAGCTGATCTCCATTGCTCAGTTTTCTATTTTAAACCATGTATTTTATCATTTCCATGTCCTACCCTGAATCCTTAAAGCTCAGACTTTCAGCTGCAGGCTCCAGGCGAGACTTTCTGAAAGATCAAAATAAATTACATCTTGTGTATTGCTGTCATCAGCCTTCCCAGTAGCTTCCTCTTTCTGCAGCTATTTTTGGAGGACTAATCAATTAAAATAAGGCATGGTAAAGCAATGGTTAAAGGGACACTGCAGATCTCATTTAGGATGGAGCCCGCTGGACAGCCGCAGTTGAACAGAGTTCTTTACGTGCTTTTTCTTTTTTTAAGCAAAAAAGGAGTTTTGTTGTTTTTTTAAGTGTTGTCAGAAGAGGAATTTTTCTTTTGTAGCCAATTCCACATACTTTTTGTTATAGGAGAAGATTGGTCCGAGGGTTTTAGCAGAGGCTAAAACAGGGGAAGACTGGATCTATTTTGGTAACATATCAAGTGAATAGGAAATAATCAAAAATGCTGTATTTAAAAAATGAGTTTAACAGCAGCTTGAGGCACACACTGTTCAGTAGAAAGAAATCTCATTACCTGTGCCCCACTCAGCAGAGCAAGTCATTGGGTGCAATGTTTTTAACGTGAAAAAGGCAAAAGCTTTCGGCTACCACGGGTTGATGCAATGCTGCTTACAGCATTCCACCTCGCCTGCTCTATCAGAGGTTAATTCATGTGACTCTCATAGGGCTCAGTCAGGACTTTGTCACAAGTCCTGTGTAAGGTTCTTCCCTTACTCCAGGGGGAAGGAATCTGAATCAACCTTATCCCTTGCAGAGATTACTTCCCTCTCTTTCAGCTGCTCTGTTGTGCTCACTGGTGTGTAGGGGCATGGGCGGAGTCAGAGCACAAGCCCCACCCACTCCATCCGTTTTCAATTTTTTGATGACAACTCAGAACATTTTTGCCAAAAGTGGACCTTTTTTCACAAAAATTTCTATTTGGTCAATAAGGTGTTTTGTACTGAAAAAGAAATGGACGAAAAGAATTTGACTAGCTCTTTAAATGACAGGGTGAGTTCTGTGTGGCGATTCGGGGGGGAGGGATAGCTCAGTGGTTTGAGCATTGGCCTGCTAAACCCAGGGTTGTGAGCTCAATCTTTGAGGGGGCCACTTAGGGATCTGGGGCAAAATCAGTACTTGGTCCTGCTAGTGAAGGCAGGGGGCTGGACTGGACTGGACTCAATGAGCTTTCAAGGTCCCTTCTAGTTCTAGGAGATAGGATATCTCCATTAATTTATTAGCCTATTATCTGTATACACAGTATTGGGGACAAAAGGCCTAAGGTAGTGGTTTTCAACCTGTGGTCCATGGACTCTTGGAGGTCCACAGACTAGGTCTAAGAGGTCCACCAAAGGTGATGATGAAAATAAAGGGTCAGATCCCAGAAAAGGCATACCGTTTTTCTGATCAATCAAAAGTATGTGAATATCCCCACCTACAGGTCAAAACCTGGAAGTGTTGTCGTTACCATAGAAACCCACAGTTTAGCGCCCTTTTTTATGCTGCATCAAATGCCGTGCCAAGCCCCTGGAACATTTATAGTTGAATTCTGTTCAGTTTTCAGCCTAAGACATCTATGGTAGGGGTCAGCAGACCACACATTGAATTTCCAAAGGGGTCTGCACCTCCATTTGACATTTTTTAGGGGTCTTCCAATGAAAAAAGATTGAAAACCACTGGCTTAAGGGAAAGTCTTGGAGGAATTTGAGTTCTTGAAAAGTATCGCTTGATGCCAGTATGCTGTTTGAGATCCTAATGTATTCAAAAAGCAGAAATCATGGACTAAAATTCACTGCTGGTGTAACTGCCTTGAAATCAGTGGAATTACACCAAGGCTGAATTTGGCCCTATAGAGTCAAGATGGGGTACAGATTAGCTTGAAACTCAAGATGAATGAAATAAGGGAATTAACTGCTAAGGTCAGCAATAAAATCATGAGTCCATTGCCGAGGAAGCTGGATACATTTCTGAAGAGCTAAGGATAGAGCCATTAACTAGATTGATGGGGGTAAGGTGATGAGATAGAGGTCGATTGGTAACCTTTAAAATCATCAAGGCAGGCCACATATGCTCTGTTATCTTCCCCTAGCTGTTCAGTGTGTGCGTGTAATGATTGAAAAACAAGGCCCTTTCTGTCTCTGCAGAAAGAGGAGCAACAATGTAACATTGCATATTAGGGAAAGGCCAGACATAAAAAGATAATTGAAACATTCAGCTTGGCAATAAGGTGGGATAAGGACAATAAATCTTTAACACACATTGAGTTATATAACGAAGGAACTGCTAGCACTGGCCGAAAGGGCTCTCTGGCGATCTTCTCGTTAGCTGGGCAAGTTTTCCTTGGTTTAATTTTTATCCTGAATATTGTTGCTTTACCCAGTGTGATATCCTTACAAGTCTGTAATTGTACTGTATAGGAATTGGGTAGTATCTCATCCTCATTGCCAATTGCTGGGTCTTTATTCCCTACACAACATTAAGAATATGCCGACACTGTTGAGTACCAAATAACAGTGTTTACTGCCTATAGACAAACATACATGACCACGCTACTTATATACACGGCTATTCTGTTGGGTTCTGGTGGCTTCAGCTATAGAGACAGGATGGCATGCAAGAGGGCTCCTGAACTACTTAGAGATACTATCCAATTCCTATACACGACAGCAGGGGTAGACAATCTATGGCACACGTGCCGAAGGTGGCGCGCGAGCTGATTTTCAGTGGCGCTCACACTGCCCGGGTCCTGGCCACCAGTCCGGGGGGCTCTGCATTTTAATTTAATTTTAAATGAAGCTTCTTAAACATTTTTAAAACCCTATTTACTTTACATACAACACTAGTTTACTTATATATTATAGACTTATAGAAAGAGACCTTCTAAAAAGGTGAAAATGTATTACTGGCACGCGAAACCTTAAATTAGAGTGAATAAATGAAGACTCGACACCCCACTTCTGAAAGGTTGCCGACTCCTGCTCTACAGTAAACCATTGTGACTCTGAGTTACTCGTGATGTAAACAAATACAAACTAAATGGTCGGCAACATACCACATCAATTCCAGCATTTGGGAAAACAGAGGAAGGGTTGGTTATCTCTTTTTATGTATAGTCAAAATGTATGAGCAGAGCGGCGTGGGGGGGGGGAGGTGGGAACAACCTATTGAGCTATTTTGTTCATTGTATGAGGAAATAATGGGGAAAAGTTAAAGGTAGGATTTCAGAGCCTAACACTGCTCTCACTGAAGTCAGCGGAAGTCATGCTATTGACTTCAGCAAGGGCCGAATTAGGCCAACTGTGAGTGCTTTTGAAAATCACGCCCCAAATTTCCCACTGTAAGAGAATATCACACTTTCCAAAATTACAATACAGAAGGCTTTCAATACTTTGGCTTTGTAGATCCTTCTGAAATAAGACTATGTACCATGTAATTGGCACTCTAGCCAGCATTTGCTTGGGTAACAGTTACTCATGCTGGAAGTAGGATTTTCCTTCCCCCCTCCTCTGCCCCCCCAAAAAGGTTCATCTCTCGAGACAGGGGATGCAATAAACCACATCAAAGGGCAATGCTCCATTTAGTCTTGCCAAGGAGGTTTCTGAGACCCCCACTACCCCTATGTCTGATTTAGATTCTACAGATGCAGACAGCCTTTCAGAATATTAGACCAGAGGCAAAAATGGGGAGGAGACAGATTTTTTTCTGTCTGTTAAAATCAAAGGGCCTGATCCTGCAACACTTTCTCAGGCAAAACTCCCACTGAAGCCAGTGGGAGCATAAGCCTCATTTTCCAGCATGGAAGAAACACATGGTCATTTTAGGCTGGGCAACAAACGTGTAATGATAAACTATTTGTTGGTAAAGCAAACTGTACATGCTTGGGTCCATAATGCACTGTTATCATCAAATAATTATCATAAGCCTTGGTGGAGGCCATGTTTTCTTATGTGTTTGTACAGACCCTACCACACTGGGGCCCCAGCTTGACGTCTCTGGGCATTACTGCAAATATAAACATTACATTGTATAAATTAAATAATAAATTGCCAACCATTCAAATGTTGGTCTTCTGATAACTACGGCTGCTACAAAACCCAACCCTTTTTCTTTTCTGCGTATAGTAATTTGATTGTAATGCTAAATCACCGTCAAGCATTTCAAGTTCCCAGCATTAACACAACAGAGAATGCAACAATATCATTTCCTCCTTTACCTTTGGATGACAACACATATCAGATGGTGGATGGATGATCTAAATATGAATCATTGTTTCTCCAACCTAGATTCCTATAACGTAATCTAACAAAGAGAACAGAAACCATATCAGAAGTCATTTAGCAAATGAGTGTGTCTGAGAAGACTCTAGAAATCTCTTATTTTAAACAGATTGTCGCTTCAATAAGAGTATGAAATGGTGCTAATTATGCTATGGGTGGGAAGGGGCTGGCTTCCAAATGGAAAAGCGGTTTCTCTTTTCCTAGGTTCCTAACAGCTGTTTTCATTGTAACTAGACGCTCCACTGATAGTGTAATAGACACAAAATCCTCCGAGTCACAACCCAAAGCTTCACGAGCCCCGCCTCACTCTTTGGGAAGTAACAGTAGAAGTGGTACTGCTCCGTGGGCCTACCTGGTCCTCCTCAGACAAAGCCACCATGATGAAAGGCCCACACCTGATCAGTGTCAGACACTCCTCTAAACACCACGGTGTAGGCATGCTGTGATGCTGCTGACAAAGGTTATGAAGCACTGGCTTTTAGGCTCTGCTCCTTCAGAAACTGCATCTTGTGCCTTGTTTTTTGAAGTGTAAGCTCTGCTCCTGACACCTACTGCACATAACCTCACTCCCCTTCCAGCTCTTCCCCTTCACTGCACAAGGTCTGCAGATTAAATGAGATTCGGCACCAGAGCACGTGTCACAGCAAGAGAATTGTACTTGTTGACCTTTAACTCCCTGCTCCAGAGAGCTGCACGATATTCACACAGGGATTTTTTGCCTCCCTCTCCAATTAAATTTTGTATTTGGAATACAGCATACACAGGAGCTTTCATACAGTAGAGTTACTGGCATATGCAGTTCTCTTAGGGGTCAGCTACAGGGTCTTTTATCTCATACACTAAAGAGTTCTCTATACAGCCGGTGAGTCAGTGAAAATCCCACATCTGCAGGAAAATGCACCACTAGTCTACAAAGATTTCCGCATTTTCTGCTCTCGTAGGAAAAATAGTCTTGCCAATGAATGGCTCAGGTTGACAGTCCTGCTGAAAGTCCTGGAAAGGTGAAGTCCCAAAATATTGAACATTTTCAGCTTTCACATTACACCCAACTCTTTATGGATTTCTCTTTCACGGGTGCCACTCAGTTGAGGGGCCAGTACCTGCAGAAAATGACTTTGAACGGACCAAAATCATATTTATCCACTTACAAAATGTGAAGCTACTGTTATCGCTGGTGTTCCAGCCCTAAGGCTCAATCCTGTCTTCATGGTAGCCGCGTCCTGCTTTCCCAGGCATGATTTGCATCTAAAGCTCAAGTCTGATCTAAAACCATAGAACGTGGAGCCTCACTGACTTGTACTGATTATTGGTGTATTGGAGAGGTTTGCGGACGAATGCGTGCTGCAGCGGGGGAGGAGCAGGCACAACAGAAGCCAAGTATAAATGTCCTTGATCTGTTTCAGTACATTAATGAATGAAAGAGAAAGGGGCCAGGAGGTGTCTTGCTGCTCCCACACTGGCTATGACATCATCCAAACTACCTATACTCCAGCCCAGTATCAGAATTTCATTGGTCTGTGAGGATTAGCAATGGTCTGCTGTAGGTCTGTGGCCCTTCTGAATGTATGACCAGTTAGATTTAACTCCCATAGACTTATAAGGGTTAGAGGTGATGCCATATATTAATTGTAAAGTAGTTTGCTCCAGATGTTTAATAAGGGCTCAGATCTGATGAGCGGCCTGGAAGTTATAAGGTATGAATGATGCCCATGGTCTCCAAGGTAAAAACCAGTCAATTTTTGGTAGATTGCTAGAATTGTATTAATTTACAAGGGTAAGATCAATTAGTAGAACTCATCAGTTTCTCATAATTAACCTCACCCTTAATCAAAAGGTCTTAGATGTCTTGTTCCAGTTGCCTGATTAGGGAAAAAACTGAACTGTAAAGTTCTGAGAGAAAGGTAATTTGGTCATTTTTGTTGTTGTTGTTATTTATTGAAGCATTTTATAGATTACGAGTGGGATTTTTTAAAAGCACAGAGCCTTTGTTCAACTGATCCTATAAAATTTGTGGTAAAATTTCCATTGATTTCTGTGGGAGCAGTTAGTTCAATGCTTAGAGCTTTTGAAAATCATACCCTATATGTATATATGCTCCATATTACCCGTGCTGCTGGTAGTTATGTCATCATTCACTAAAATGAATTTAAACCTATAGTCTAGTGCAGATTTTACAAATGCATTTTAATAATCCCAGTCAATTGTACTCTATACCAAGCAAGCAGCTTCCTTCCGTTTTAGGTAATAGTAACTTCCTATTTCAAACTGTTAACATGCTGTGCTATAACTGTACAGCCGATCTGCTTAAATTAAATGCTTTCTTGAAGACATTTTTCCTTTAGTAGGTTTTATATTACCAAACGTCGCATGTCACAAAGTAAAGCCACTGTTGCAAATATCACCTAACATTAATCTTAATATAATCCATGGTAAATATTTATACACAAAAGACAAGTGGCTGGATTTGTTTACATTTTGAAATCATTGAAGAAGGGATTCACTGTAGATTAGTTGGCTAATCTGCCATAATCTTCTTTAAAAGCAGCTGAATATGAATTTTATTTTACTGAATCATTTTATCCATACCTACACAATGCGAAAGGTTCCTTATCCCATAGACTATAAAAGAAAGTTGCTTGCACTGGAGAAGAGCCATGAATCTCTTCTTCTCTGCTTTAAAGAACGGACAGCTAGAATGGCTGGAGGTAAACTAAAATGGGCATTCAGAGGCGTGATCTTTACTTTTATTTCTTGGTTGTAAGGTGTGAACTATGAGCCTAACTCATCATTAGTAAGACACTTGCAATACGTTATCATAAAAATGCTCATTTCTAATTTATTTTGTCTTGTTTTGCCCTCTACTGCTTGGGAGATGCTGCGATGAGCCTATCTCTACTAAAATGCTCATGGGTTACCAAGGGAAGCTTCATGCTGTTTTTTCTTTATTTTCCAAAAGTACAGGATAAATAGGATTCCCCCACCACCTCCCAATCAATTCAGATTTACTCTCAAGGAAATTGTAATGCAGGAGAAACATAAGAAGTTTTTAGCTACTCACCACATCCCAGAACAATCCCTCGAACGGATTTAGGCTCCAGAAGGTGACATGTCCGGCTCCCCTCTGCTGCAATGGCTGTAGCGCTAACATGAGGCCTTCTAGGATCAGGGAAGTCCAGAAAAAATTGGGCCGGAGATCGAGGCTCAGAGATCTGACTACCAAGGAAAAAGTAATTGACTTTGAATGTCAGTGATAAGATTCGTGCACCAAGAGGCCAAGGTTGTGTGAAGCGGTGATGAGAGATCTTTAGATCCTGTTGTGGATCCTCTGCATGTAGAGTACAAGGGTGTTGTCGGAGAAAAAGCTCTACTTCCACAGTGTTTAGTGACAGGGAGAGTTCTGCAAATCCAGGCGTAGTGCAGGGAGTTGCTGTGATCGACAACAAATGTGGGCTCAGGTGAGGTTAAGCGCTTGCCATAGCCTGACAGCTGGCTGGACGACAGTCCCAAGCCTGTTGTACCCCCACTCCCTTTTTCTCAAGTGTGCAGAGGGAAAGGGGCACAGTGAAGGTGGAGAGTGGAATTGCCTGAGGTGACATGGGTTTAAGTGTGATCCTCATCACACTAATGAGGCTGCATTCTTCCTTCTTGGGCTGCACTTGCTACCAAGCAGTTGTACTGGGATAGCTGTCAGCAGAGCTCACGTTCGTGAAGGAATGGCTTGCCCTGCATATCCCGCTTGCTTGCTACTTTTAATCTTCTGCTTATATGCACTGTGCTCTGCATTTGTCTGTGTTGTGCAGGATCAAGCCGATCCAGTAACCATAGGCCAAACCCTTACCTCACAGCACAGCTCTGCTACCACGGCTGAGTGCTAGTGCTTTCTTCGGGGAACCAGGGGGAAAACTCCTCCCTCATCTTTACAAGTAGGAATCAGATCCTCCAGGCGTTAAGAATCAAACTTGGCGAATGAGTCAACTAATCATCTTTGCTGCTCTCTCTGGCCAAGACACTGCTACTTGGTGACTGTGCAGTAACTTTTTTCATACTACACAGGCTAAATACTAGCACATTATTTCAGTGTGGGTCTCTGAATAATACATTCAGCTGTGTTCCTTCCCCCACCTCATCCTCAGCAAGGCCTTCATTAGCTGAATGCGGTGGCTTGGTTCCAGCAGCCACAGCTGCTGTCACTGCTGCAATTCTTTAGCCTTGAGAAAAAGCATATACAATTTAATATGCTCCGGGCATAACAGCTTTTCTGTAATGAGGAGGCGGTTTCTTTACGGCTATTTTGATGGGGCAAAGTTTACTCAAGCACAGGTTCCACTACATCTCGTCAGCCCTTACAAATATGCCTTTGTCGTGCCAATTCTCATGCTCCTCGAGAACTGATGGAAACTCTGATGTTCAAAAAAAAAAAAAAAAATCCTGCTCATCTCATATTGTCCTGTCTTATTTCATTAAGGGCTAAACTCTGGGCTTAGAGCCTAAAACCCAAGTGCCAAGGGAGGGTCCAGTGCTTAGCTGGCCACGTGTCCAGGACAGGATACATTGATCCTGCCATTTAACAACAGAGTTTCCCACACTGGGCCATCACAATATGTGGTGGGTGCATCTGACTGACAACAATGGCTGCAAGTAGGAGCAATATGCGGGATGCTGCTGCCGCTGCTGGCTAGCACTGGCTGCTGCTGGCAATTTACAGCTTTGCCAGGTAGAAGAGCAGCCATGCCTCTTTCCCAGGTAGCCATACCCACCTTGCAATCAGAGGCCAGGCCTACCAACACGTACTTTTGCACCATGACAAGGTGCCTTTTGCCCAACTGTATGACCCACCGCTTGCACCTGGATTTTATGCTGTATGCAAGAGGAGGGTCACAACAGAAACTGATTTTTGCTTGAAGCCATGGGCTTGCAATCATTGTTACACAGGCTAACTTGTGTGGAGCGACAGACAATGCTCACATTTCAGATTCAGGGTGGGGGCATAGTCCATATATATATAATATTGTGTGACAGACCCAGACCAGTGGGGTACAGGAGTCTGGTAGAGGGCAAATATACTGGTCACTGGATGAGTAGTTTTCTGTTCCCTGAGTGACCAGAGCAGGGACTGCACTAGAGTAATCAGGAACCTGCTAGAACCAGTTAAGGCAGGCAGGCTAATTAGGACACCTGGAGCCAATTAAGAAGAAGCTGCTAGAATCAATTAAGGCAGGCTAATCAGGGCACCTGGGTTTTAAAAAGGAGCTCACTTCAGTTTGTGGTGCGAGTGTGAGGAGCTGGGAGCAAGAGGCGCAAGGAGCTGAGAATGAGAGGGTGTGCTGCTGGAGGACTGAGGAGCACAAGCGTTATCAGACACCAGGAGGAAGGTCCTGTGGTGAGACTAAGGAAGGTGTTTGGAGGAGGCCATGGGGAAGTAGCCCAGGGAGTTGTAGCTGTCATGCAGCTGTTACAGGAGGCACTATAGACAGCTGCAGTCCACAGGGCCCTGGGCTGGAACCCGGAGTAGAGGGCGGGCCCGGGTTCCCCCCAAACCTCCCAATTGACCTGGACTGTGGGTTCTTCCAGAGGGGAAGGTCTCTGGGCTGTTCCCCAACCCACATGGTGAATCTCTGAGGCAAGAAAATCCGCCAATAAGCGCAGGACCCACCAAGATAGAGGAGGAACTTTGTCACAATTGGAAAGACTCAGACAGTCTTCAGCTGGGGCCAAATCCTTAGCCCAGTGCAACTTAGCTAGCAGTTCCCCAGAGGGAAGGGGAAAAGGAATCCCACGCGCCACCACACTGTTAAAGTGTAAGTCTGTTGGTTTCTCGCTTTCTTTCTTAGTGGGATTGTGAGGGATTTAGCCAGTAGCAGACCATAGCCTGATTTGAGGTCTGTGCTATTTTGTCTTTGGACCACAACTCTAACTTAGAAGAGAAAACCACTCGAAAGCTAGTTAATCATCCCATTATCTTAAACACATGGTAATGTAACAGAGTCATTCTGCAGTACAGTCCATATAAATTCCACACGTATGAAAGAATGTAAAGCAGCTATTGTGCCCAAACTCTTTGCAGGGCCATTTCACCATGTTCACGGTTTATCTGGAAAATACACATGCATGGTACTGTACGTCGTATTTCACTGCTATGCACCATGATGTCTTCTAATGGAACAATCACCATACTTGTAGTCTAAGGGCAATACAAAAGTTCTTTCAAATAATGACAATACATTTTCTGTATAAAGAGGATAGGGAGTAGCCACTTCCCTGAAAGGCATTCAGCTTGATTTCCCTAGAGCCAGCAGCATACACATCCACAGCCAGCAACAGCAAGCAGTGGTGAGAAAATCCCTATCTCATCATCCATCTATAGTTTCCAGGTCTAAGTGCGAATTCTTGCAAAAGACAGGAAACTGTTCTCACCCAACGCTAATGCAGTCAGCTAACCTTATTTGCATCTGTTTTTTTCAAAGAGGATTCTTTTTCATTTCAACCAAAATAGCAAGTAAAGTGGAAAATGTAAAAAATACGGCACTATCCTAATATTGTAGTGACTAGAGATTATGTAGAAACACTGGATCTGCCAATTCATTCAGCATTGTTGGCATTTGTAACAAGATGGCATGCTGTTGTTCCATGTTTGGATATGTTCTACACTGGAATATGAGCAGTTGTCTTGGGTAATGCAATTTTTGGGGGGGGGGTTTCCTTCATGAAAATTCATGTTTTTAAAGAGAAATCTGCAGATTTAATTTAAATTTGAGTAAATACAGGAACGTGGGATACTTGGGATTCCAGCTGATGTAGACTGTAGACTCTTCCTTGATTCACATACTCTCAGTTGTGCTGTCTTAACTTAAAACAAAAACAAAAAATGGTTCCGGAGAAGTTAGAGAATTGTGATGCCAAAATTGATTACCTGTGTAGTTCTAGTAGGCGACCCTACCGTATAGGATGAGATATTCATACTTTGCTTTGCATTTGCAGCTTATGAGGATGCTGGCAAAGTGCTGCCTCTTTTAAAAAGTTGAATCCAGACTGTTAGACATCAGCAAGATCACTCTGGTATTGGAATCTGACCAAGCACAAAACATCCTCAGCCTTCCTGGCAATGCACAGATGGCTGCAGATGCTGGTGCTGTGGCTAGCCAGCTTTTTCAGAGGAAAGGCCAGTTTGTCATGCAAGCCACACTCCTCAGATAAAACCCTACTCCCCAACAAGAAGCTGTGAAAAAGCCCAGGAGGTGAAGAGCTCAAGCAGATGAGCTCCCATGACTCCAAGTTTCACAGTTGGATTCTCAAGCCCATACACACGTACGTACTCAAGGCCAATGCACACCCGTTGTCCCCCAGGGCAGTGGGATCTGCAGGAGTTGTTGCAGCTGTGATCACATCCGTGAGAGCTTGTGGGCAGGTGTGTGTATTTTGGGTACAGGGTGGGAATGGACAGACTCAGAATTGCCAGGATCACTCTGAAAAAAGCATGCCTGGGAGTTTAAGGTGGATTGTGGGGAAACTCCATTCTGACCTTTAAATGAATACGCTGCTCTTTGATTAGCTGAAATATATAATAGGCATGCTCTGTAAAGCAGTTAGCAATCAATGTGTCAGCACCAGTACAGCGAAACATTGTCATCCTACTTGCTCGTACATCCAGACACCAAAGTCAGTACAATAGTGATATAGTCATCACAGTAAAATGACCATAAAATCTATGGCTATTATTACAAGGCATGTCTTGGTTTCGCCTCTGCACTTATAACAAGAGATAATATTTCCTCCCTCTGACATTACACATAAATGTGCATTGGGGTGAAACTCACCTCTGTGCCAAGGAGGCCACCACCAGGGTTTGTGCACCACGTAAGAACTCAAAAAAGAACGTACAGGATGCATAGCCCTCGTGCTAAGATTCTGCACAGGGATGTATTTCACCCTTAGGTGATGGCTACACTGGAGGTGTAATTTCCAGCTCAAGTAGACAGTCCCACGCTAGCTGTGATTGAGCTAGTGTGCTAAAAATAGAAGCATAGGCTCTGTGGCACTGCCCAAGTACAATCCCATCTGAAACCCTAGTGGACATTTGTTGCAAAAAACCCAAACATGAAACTAATCAAAGTTTTTTATTATCCTCAGAAAACTCTGGTTCTCCCAGACATCCCCACCACCCTTGATGGCACAGAGTCCAATTCCGTTTGGGAGAAAAAAGAAACTGAAGATTAAAGGGTTTGACACAATTACACAGTTTTAGGGGCCTTGTACACCGATCTGTAGAAAGCAGTATACATTTCCAAAAATACATACATAGATCATACAACAACTATAGACTAAACCACGTTCAACCATGTATGTCTGTTTAAAAAAAAATTCTAGGGTTACAATTCCACAGAAAGAAATCCTCTACCATCTGTACTGGAGTACTGCTCAAATGACTATGGCGTAAACAAAGCCAGCCAAAACAAGAATCCTGGGAGTGACTCATAGATTTTTAAAGTCAGAAGGGAACATCATGATCATCTAGTCTGAATTCCCGCACATCACAGGCCACAGAACCTCACCCACCCACTCCTGTAATAGACCCCTCACCTCTGGCTGAGTTACTGAACTCCTCAAATCATGGTTTAAAGACTTCAAGTTACAGAGAATTCACCATTTACACAAGTTTAAACCTGCAAGTGACCCGTGCCCCATGCTGCAGAGGAAGGTGAAAAAACCCCAGGGACAATGAGAGGCGGTAAGATCCTCTTCTGGGAGCATATGATAGTAATGTCATTCTGGAAGAAGCTCAGAGAAAGCGGTCACTTCTGATAACTACATAATGTGAGTAATTCTCAGGAAAGATGAATCCTTGCAGCCTGAATCATAGCAAAGGGGAGAAAATAAGATACTCCAAAAATGGTAAGGTGGAAAGCCCTAGACACAGAAGAACCACCCATGATCCCAGTGTGTGTGGGACATCACAGAGAGGCATCAGAGTGACTCTGACTCTGCATGCTGCTCCTCACTGATGGCAGAAATGCTGGGTGGCAGGCTGGGAGAACCCGCCCACCTTTTAGGGGATGCACAGGGAGTCCATCTGATACTACAGCCAATGAGCTGCTGGTGGCAGTGGGTTACTGAATAGCTGCTCCTCACCAAGACACCAGGTTAGACGGGCAGAAAGATTCCTCTGGCCCCTCTTAGATGTCCTGCATAAAGGCAGTTCATTTGGGGGCCTTGTCTCCGTTGGGGATTTGTCCCGATTTCAGCCCCCAGGACGGCTAGCTTAAATAGGGTAAACCACTATACTCTGCCATTGGCACAGACACAGCTTGGCCTGAGATGCTTCACTGCTGCAAAAAGTGGCTTTGCCTGTCTCCACTAGGGATTTGAACGAGGGTGCCGATACATAGGTGGCTGGCCATCAAAAGGTGTGGTCAGCACAAATCCCCATTGGGGGCAAGGTCTTGGGCTTTGTATGTGTTGGGGGAAAGAGGGCAGCATTTGGCCCTGAGAAAGATTTTCCGTCCAATTAAAGCCCTGATTCAACAAAGTATTTAAGCCTATGCCTCGCACATGGGCAGTCCCATGGATTTCAATCCTCCTGGCCTAGTACAGGGTCTCTAAAACTTCAATGAGTCTGTTCACATACGTAAAGTTAGGCATGTGCTTAAGCACCTTGCTGATTTGGGGCCTAAATACCAGTACAGCTTGAGGGAGTATGGTGCCCATTTGCTTATATAACATTTAAGCATGAGTTTTTTCCCTTACTGAGTGCCCAGAGAAACAGAGCAGTCTCCCTTTCTGTACAGCATCGGGATTATCTGCCTCTTCCCTACTCTGATTGTTTTTACATTACATTACCCAATACATTATTCTGCTCCCTGGGTTTTTTTTTTCCAATAGAGCTCAAATTTTTTATTACAGTATTCAGATTTTTAAATACAACAATTTCCATTGTTAAGAAGTTCACAAGCGCCACATATAACGTACAAGAATTTTATTCATACCATAATTCTGTCGCATCATCCATATCAAATATTACAATAATCTTTAAAATGGAATAGACTGTTCCCCTTACATCAAAGGAATTCTGCTGTTAGATGGTTACATGTCTTTTCAGATTGTTTACAACAGAATTGTAATTCAAATCGGATTTTCATTATCTTTAAAAGTTCAAAGCAAAGTATCTGTTTTGTATGTGTGTATATTTAACTCTCAACAGTGAGATTAATACACTCAATGTCTAAGTAATGCTGAAATGTTTCCTGCATTTTATGCCAAACGCTCACAGATTTTTACCAATACAGCAGAAGAAACGCAAGAGATAAAACAGCATACATGAGTGAGTGGTAACCTTTACATTTTTTTTTAATTGCACAGAATAGGAAAATACAAAAATGGTTAAGCAAAGAATGAGTTTTTTACATGAATGTACGTGTCTGGTGGATTTTTGTCTATATAAATGTTTTGTCATGAAATTGCAAGTTGGAAAACAAAACACTTTGAATGGTCACATTTAATAATCCATGCAAGAAGCATAACACTCATAATAAATAATAGTAATAAATAGAGATTACTGGGATCACTAAAAACATACTGAAATAAATTAAATAGATTGAAATTATGATAGGCCTGATCCTGAAGTCCATGGATTTATGGAGTTCAGCGAAGATTACTCTGAGGGTTGTAGTATTGAGCCCAAGGAGTTTTCTTGGTGGGAAAATTCCAAAAGGAATTTTTGTAAATTTAGATTAAAAGAGCATAATGAACTTTTTCAGTTTTAGTTAATTTAGCCATATTCTTGACTATCCCCTTTGATTTAAAAAAGGTTCTGTCTGCCTGTTTAATTTGTAATTTCAGCATATAAGGAAGGAAGGATATTAAAAATTCTTACTGTCATCAAATAGGAGGATGCTTTAATAAACAGAGAAATATGGCTTTACCATAATGAAAAGGTGTATTTATGGTAGTTGGGTGCACTCTTTGCTACAGTGATCAAACTGAGTTTTCCTCCAATGGAAAATTTCCCCAAAGGAATGATTTAAAATGTTCAAATCTTGGAGGGCTGCACAGCAGGCTAAGGCCTGGTTCTGCAGAAAGCCCTACGCAAGAGGCAGGTATCAGAGGGTAGCCGTGTTAGTCTGATGAAGTGGGTATTCACCCACGAAAGCTTATGCTCCAATACATTTGTTAGTGTATAAGGTGCCACAGGACTCTTTGTTGCTTTCTACACAAGAGGGTTCCTGTGCCTGTGCAGAGACACAACAAAGTCGGTGGGGCTGTGCCCAGGGGTCCAAGCACATGCCGTTCATTGCAGGATCAGGGCCTGACTAGTCTCTTGCACAGTGCTCGTCTTTTTGACGAGAGGCAGCATAGTACATTCCGGGATGATTCGTTTGAAAGTATATGTCTGGCTTTCGAAAAACCTCGATCATATACAAAAGCAAAGGTATTTTAACTGCAGTAAATGGACTGTATGTAAAATATTTTCATACCAAACTGCCGTTGAATATCTTTGATGTGCTTTCTAGCATGATTGCTCAAGCTTTTTATATACTATTCAGAAAACGCTGCTGATGATATTTTGGTGTATAGAATGATGCTTCAAAAGTCTTAGGACCTGATTCAAAGCCCACTAAAGTCAATGGAAAAGCTCCTATTGACATCAGTGGGCTTTGGCTCAGGCTCTTAGTTAAAAAGGCTCAGGGCAACCCACTTTGGGAACTAATGGCTACACTTAAATGCTTACAAAAAAATCCCCAAAACACCTAGAAATCTTCACTTTCAAAACTGAATTGGAGCATGGCCAAATTTATCCCTGGTGTAACTCCACTGCCTTCAAAGAATTTGCATCAGGGACAAATCTGGCCCAGTAGATTTAACAGACAAAATGATCCAAAGTTCTACTCTTTCTTGGAGTACTGGAATGATCAAAATCTTCCTCTTGCCTTCCCCCTCAAATTGTGCAACCGTCCTTTGTCATGCGGTGTTTTGTAAACTTCCCGTAACAAGTGAAGAGCATTTTAAACTGAAGGGCAGAGGGGGATGTATATTCATAAAAAAAATTGACAAAAGATGGATAGGACTAACTTTCAGGAGACTAAGCTAAAATAAATGGAGAAATAGAGACTCAGATGTATTTTTAAGTAGCTAAAAATGCACAATGAAAGTATTTTACAGGGTAACACATGGCAATCTTACCTGGAAGCCGAAAACCTAACCATTCATAAACAATCCTAACAGCTAGTCTTATCCAAATGCTTGTTGTCCTACTTTAATGATACATAACATCTGACTTTATATCCAATGCATAAGACATAGACAGAAAAAGACACATAAAATGCACACTTTTTTCTCTTCATAAAGCTATTGAGCTGCACAGGTCAAATTTAAGTGCACAGGGTCACACAAAGGCAGCATTCCCAATGGAATAGCTTAGACGGTAAGAGAAATGAAACTGTTGTATCTCTGAATGTTTCTCTTCAGGATTTCAGAACAAGGACCAAGCACTCGTTCAAAGCGAGGACGATCCAGCTTTACACACTTCAGTGGCCCACGTGCCACTACAGTGGCTGCCCTGGGACGATTGAGCAACAGTGCTATCTCACCTGGAAGCAGGAATAAATATACTGTCACATAGTCTCTGTTTCCTTTTCTTCAGTGTGCACTAGAGATATCATACATTCCTTAACGAAGATCTTGATAGACACTTTACATAATTCGGTTGCAGATGCTGTTGTATTAGACATGCTTGTGCCATTTAAAATTACTCAGATGTTTAACATTCATAATGTTTTAACGATTCTCATTTACACTGGTGCAGTTCCAGAATAACACCGTCTTCGGTGAAGTTACTCAGGATCTACACCAGGACAGCTGAGAGCAGAATCTGACCCTATATATCCCTGATGTTGATTGAAGCATATAAAACTAATTTTGAAAGAGACTAATTATCTTCCACATGTCTTTCCAAACAATGTTTTATTTTATTACGTTGAATTTTTCTTACCAAAATAATCCGATGGACCAAGTCTTCCAACTTCTACATACTCCTCATTATCAGATCTGCGCTGAAGAACAGAAGCTGTGCCCTAGAAAACATAATTAAAAACTTGAACAGTTGTATCCCTTCGCTTGAATACGGCATACTATGCTTGTAAAAAACTTAAATCCAGAGTATTTCCTTTGGCAGTACATCAGCCATGTTCTTAGAATACTGGGCAGAAAGAGATGGCAATCTCAGTCTACATTACTCAACTTTTAATGGAAGTAACAAAGAAGAAAAAATTCAATAATACTGCACGGTTGGATACACTTTTACGAGTGTAGCTATTGTACATGTGGAGCTCTTACTGAAATCATTAGAAGCAAGATCGGATCCTGTAGTTCTGTCCTTAAACACTACAACAGTGACTTGCATAAATATACAATCTACTATTCAAAAATGTGTTTTGAATGAGTGCAGGGCCTTGTGAAAGGGGCTGGATTGACACTCTTGAAGGCTAACATTCTCAGAACATTTACATCACAGGCAGCAAGAGAATAAGCTTCCCAAACATTGCCCTGAAGGAGAGCATTTCAGTCCTCATGCCTGTTCAGTCATTGGATCTCTGCTGAGATTGTCAACAAGGGGACCAACTGTGCTACCTGCAAAGCTGAACGAGGTCCACCAAACTCCTTTCACATGAACCCACCAAACACCCATCATGTTGTAACAACGCTTGATCTAACCTAGGATACATATGAGCTGGAAATTTAAGAGGTGAAAATCTCCATACCACATTAGCAATCCCATAAATCATCCAATTATCTGATGAATTACACATTTTAATAAAATTTGGCTAAAGGGGAAGCATTTTAAATGGAACATCCATCCCCCCAAATCCCATACCATACAATATTCCTCTTAGAGGCTAGGTTTAATGATACCAGATTCTATTCTCAAGGCTTGTCTACATGACAGTTTGTAATTGTGTAATCAGAGTAGCCCTAGGGATAAACATGTCAAATAAACATTGTTCCTTGTCTACACTACAATTAACAATTGTGCTAGTTAACGCCTGTTAGTTAACACATGTTAAAACACGGTTACAATCTGTAGCACAGACAAGCCTTCAAAGAGGTTCTTGGCATATATAAATACCCTTTCTTGAAGGAAATCTCATAATATTTTCAATGCACACCACAAAGTTCTAATAGATGAAATAAAGAGGACATCTCTGACTTCAAGCCACCTATTCTTTTGCAGTAACAGAAAAAGATTGACAAAGGAACATTCAAGTCTGTGCTATAAAAATACAATGCAAAAGAATAATGCAAAGAGGAACTATATTTATTTTCAATTGAAATTGATAAAAAAAAATTAAAAATCGATAAATAACCCAGAGACACAATTAGTTGAGACAAGAATGATGATGATACTGTAAGGACAGTGCAGGGGGAAAAGGATGCTTTGTAATCTAAGTGTGGAGGATCCTTAATATATGATTGATCTGAAACTGCAACTTTTCCATCCTTTCCAAATCACCCCCAACAGACAACAATGGGCCTTATTATAAGAGGATAGGGCATGAATAAATAGGTTTATGTTTTCACTTTTGGAAAAAATAATACTTGAAGCCAAATCCTGCCCTAGCCAGGGCGGGGAAGGGGAGCAGACACACTGTCTGGTGTATCTTGTACTAGAGGGATTCTGCCAGCCGGGGAGGATCTACAGGGCACCATGCGTGAACACATTTTGCCGCTACTCCAATCAATAGCCTGATTAGTGCTTATTGCTGAGTATAACCTAGTTGCATGATGGCTCTTGGGATGCAGACAACCCCAAACTGCAGACTAGTCCCACCCCCAAACAGCCTGCTAGCCAGCTCCCTGTAGCTCTGCTAGCAGTTCCTTGCTTTCATCGAGGGAAGAGGCTCTCTAAGCTACCACGGGGCCGGATTTAGGGTCTGATTGGACAAGCTACTGAGCACCCTCAATTCCCATTGGCTTCAATGGGAGTTGAGGGCACAGAGCACCTTACAGGACTGGGCCTTAGTCCTTGTGTTTTATTCCAGTGGATTACAAATCGGAACAGAAATATATGGTTAGTTAACTACTGATCTTTGTTTTTCCAGGGTAGGACGGCACAGTAACAACAAACAGCAATGGAATATTCAGTGTTATGTAAAAGATTATCATAATTTGCCTTCCTCCAAACAAGTGCTACATAGATAAGGAAATGTCCCACACAGTTTTCTTGCATCATGCCTTATTTCACAATAGATTTCTTTTTTTAAAAGCTCATACACTTCTTAAATAGTAGGCTATTCGCTAGGTTAATTTATAACCTTAACCTTTACACAGTGCACAAATCAGAAGGCAAATCTTGTTTCTAATCATGCTAGGAACCGCATGCAAATATTAAATAAGGTTTGAGCATTATTTCACAAGTCCCCAACATCTGCTGCTGTTTGTCATTTATCAAATTAAGCCGGCACATTAAAAGTTACGCTCTCCCCTGCTGCTTCCTTACCAGTAGCATGTGCTTAGTATAAACTACTATATAGCACTGTCAACGTGTTCTCTTGGGCGTCACAATTTACCATGTCAAATGCTTGCTTCAACAGTATTTCAAAAAAGAATAAGCTCTACCGGTAAAATCCTGGCCCCCAGTGTGTATACAGCAATACAGCACCCTTGGGGTAAGTGACTGTCTGTAGTGTGTGTTTGTTTGTGTTTGGGGGTTACTTGCTGTGTGCTGAGCTTGTGTTTGTCAGTCTGTTTGTTTGTTTGTTTGTTTGTTTGAAGGACTGTGTGCTGTGGCTGGCAGTTGGAAGCTGTGAGCTTCAAAGGAAGGTCTGAAAGCTAGAAGCCTCTGGTAATTGGCTGAGCCTTAATCAGTGGGCGGGGCATTCATACAGGCCAGGGCTTTATAAAGCAGTGCACAAGTGACCAGGGAGCTTTTGCGAACAGGGGCTGCTAACAGGGAGTTTCGCAAGGGAGTTTAGAAGGGGAGCGGGATGGGGGCGAGGGTCCCTTGTCGGTTCTATCTGTTTTCCCTTTATTCCCCTTAAAACCTATAAACCAACTACATTCAAAACTTCTTGCTTAAACAACCCTTTCAGCGGACAGGGGGCTGCAGACAGGGGAGTTTGAGAGGGAGTTTGACAGAGGGAGGCTTACGATGGTTAGGAAGACCTGCAACACCTGTGCCAGCACTGCTTCTGTCTCCTCCACCTGCGCCTGTAGCCAGACAGAGCGCCTGAGCATGGATGCTTCTACCCAGATCCTGGTGTGGTTTTGCAGAGACTGTAACTTGCAATTTCCACTTACTGATATCCAGGCTGGGGGGACCATCCAATGTGAAAGGTGCCTGCTGGTAGAATCTCTCAGGCAGCAGGTGGGAGAGCTACAGGAGGAGGTGGCTAGGTTGAGGAGCATCCGAATCCATGAGCAATTCCTGGACAGTGTCCATGTGGAGACAGCTGAGGTATCTGTCCCAGTACACAGAACTGCTGATACACCACTGGTGGAATAGGAGATGGCTCAGGGTGGAAACTGGCAGCTGGTTACTTCTGGCAGCAGGCAGTGCTCCACCCCTGCTCCGAACCCTCCCGCCGTGGTAATAAGTAACCGTTATGCTCTTCTTGATACAGGAGAGAAGGAATCACCCCCTACAGTAAAGGAGGAGAAGCCTTGTACCCCTAAGGCTGGGAGGTCTGCTGCCACCACTGTGAATAGGAAACGTAGGGTAGTGGTGGTCGGAGACTCTCTGCTGAGGGGGACGGAGGTGCCCATCTGTCGCCCTGACATTTCATCTCGGGAGGTATGTTGCCTGCCAGGGGCCCGTATCCAAAATGTTACGGAGGCATTGTCGAGGATTATCCAGCCCTCTGACTACTACCCCATGCTACTCATCCATGTGGGCACAAATGATACTGCGAAGTGTGACACTGAGCGGATCAAGAGTGACTACAGGGCTCTGGGAGTATGGGTGAAGGAGTTTGGAGCGCAGGTGGTATTCTCTTCCATCCTTCCTGTCAAAGGTAGGGGCCAGGGCAGAGACAGATGCATCATGGAGGTCAATGCCTGGCTGCGAAGATGGTGTCGCCAGGAGGGCTTTGGCTTCCTCGACCACGGGATGCTATTCGAGGAAGGACTGCTAGGCAGAGATGGCGTTCACCTTTCGAGGAGGGGAAAGACCCTATTTGGACACAGACTGGCTAACCTAGTGAGGAGGGCTTTAAACCAGATTCGACGGGGACAGGTGAGCAAAGCCCACAGGTAAGTGGTGAACATGGAGACCTGGGAGATGGGTCGGAAACAAGAGGGAGCGTGGGCTATAATGGCAGAGAGAAAGGCGGGTCAGGGCAAAACTGGGAGGCAAGATCAAACCAGTATCTTAGATGCCTATATACAAATGCGAGAAGTATGGGTAATAAGCAGGAAGAACTGGAAGTGCTAATAAATAAATACAACTACGACATTGTTGGCATCACTGAAACTTGGTAGGATAATACACATGATTGGAATGTTGGTGTGGATGGGTACAGCTTGCTCAGGAAGGATAGACAGGGGAAAAAGGGAGGAGGTGTTGCCTTATATATTAAAAATGTACACACTTGGACTGAGGTGGAGATGGACATAGGAGACGGAAGTGTTGAGAGTCTCTGGGTTAGGCTAAAAGGGGTAAAAAACAAGGGTGATGTCATGCTAGGAGTCTACTACAGGCCACCTAACCAGGTGGAAGAGGTGGATGAAGCTTTTTTTAAACAACTAACAAAATCATCCAAAGCCCAAGATTTGGTGGTGATGGGGGACTTCAACTATCCAAATATATGTTGGGAAAATAACACAGCGGGGCACAGACTATCCAACAAATTCTTGGACTGCATTGCAGACAACTTTTTATTTCAGAAGGTTGAAAAAGCTACTAGGGGGGAAGCTGTTCTAGACTTGATTTTAACAAATAGGGAGGAACTCGTTGAGAATTTGAAAGTAGAAGGCAGCTTGGGTGAAAGTGATCATGAAATCATAGAGTTTGCAATTCTAAGGAAAGGTAGAAGGGAGTACAGCAAAATAGAGACAATGAATTTCAGGAAGGCGGATTTTGGTAAGCTCAGAGAGCTGACAGGTAAGGTCCCATGGGAATCAAGACTGAAGGGAAAAACAACTGAGGAGAGTTGGCAGTTTTTCAAAGGGACACTATTAAGGGCCCAAAAGCAAGCTATTCCGCTGGTTAGGAAAGATAGAAAATGTGGCAAAAGACCACCTTGGCTTAACCACGAGATCTTGCATGATCTAAAAAATAAAAAGGAGTCATATAAAAAATGGAAACTAGGACAGATTACAAAGGATGAATATAGGCAAACAACACAGGAATGTAGGGGCAAGATTAGAAAGGCAAAGGCACAAAATGGGCTCAAACTAGCTACAGGAATAAAGGGAAACAAGAAGACTTTTTATCAATACATTAGAAGCAAGAGGAAGACCAAAGACAGGGTAGGCCCACTGCTCAGTGAAGAGGGAGAAACAGTAACAGGAAACTTGGAAATGGCAGAGATGCTTAATGACTTCTTTGTTTCGGTCTTCACCGAGAAGTCTGAAGGAATGCCTAACATAGTGAATGCTAATGGGAAGGGGGTAGGTTTAGCAGATAAAATAAAAAAAGAACAAGTTAAAAATCACTTAGAAAAATTAGATGCCTGCAAGTCACCAGGGCCTGATGAAATGCATCCTAGAATACTCAAGGAGCTAATAGAGGAGGTATCTGAGCCTCTAGCTATTATCTTTGGAAAATCATGGGAGACGGGAGAGATTCCAGAAGACTGGAAAAGGGCAAATATAGTGCCCATCTATAAAAAGGGAAATAAAAACAACCCAGGAAACTACAGACCAGTTAGTTTAACTTCTGTGCCAGGGAAGATAATGGAGCAAGTAATTAAGGAAATCATCTGCAAACACTTGGAAGGTGGTAAAGTGATAAGGAATAGCCAGCATCGATTTGTAAAGAACAAATCGTATCAAACCAATCTGATAGCTTTCTTTGATAGGATAACGAGTCTTATGGATAAGGGAGAAGCTGTGGATGTGGTATACCTAGACTTTAGTAAAGCATTTGATACGGTCTTGCATGATATTCTTATCGATAAACTAGGCAAATACAACTTAGATGGGGCTACTATAAGGTGGGTGCATAACTGGCTGAATAACCGTACTCAGAGAGTTGTTATTAATGGTTCCCAATCCTGCTGGAAAGGCATAACAAGTGGGGTTCCACAGGGGTCTGTTTTGGGACAGGCTCTGTTCAATATCTTCATTAACGACTTGGATATTGGCATAGAAAGTACGCTTATTAAGTTTGCAGATGATACCAAACTGGGAGGGATTGCAAGTGCTTTGGAGGACAGGGTCATAATTCAAAATGATCTGGACAAATTTGAGAAATGGTCAAAGTGCTCCACTTAGGAAGGAAAAATCAGTTTCACACATACAGAATGGGAAGAGACTGTCTAGGAAGGAGTACGGCAGAAAAGGATCTAGGGGTTATAGTGGACCACAAGCTAAATATGAGTCAACAGTGTGATGCTGTTGCAAAAAAAGCAAACGTGATTCTGGGATGTATTAACAGGTGTGTTGTGAGCAAGACACAAGAAGTCATTCTTCCGCTCTACTCTGCGCTGGTTAGGCCTCAACTGGAGTATTGTGTTCAGTTCTGGGCACTGCATTTCAAGAAAGATGTGGAGAAATTGGAGAGGGTCCAGAGAAGAGCAACAAGAATGATTAAAGGTCTTGAGAACATGACCTATGAAGGAAGGCTGAAAGAATTGGGTTTGTTTAGTTTGGAAAAGAGAAGACTGAGAGGGGACATGATAGCAGTTTTAAGGTATCTAAAAGAGTGTCATAAGGAGGAGGGAAAAAACTTGTTCACCGTAGTCTCTAAGGATAGAACAAGAAGCAATGGGCTTAAACTGCAGCAAGGGAGGTTTAGGTTGGACATTAGGAAAAAGTTCCTAACTGTCAGGGTGGTTAAACACTGGAATAAATTGCCTAAGGAGGTTGTGGAATCTCCATCTCTGGAGATATTTAAGAGTAGGTTAGATAAATGTCTATCAGGGATGGTCTAGACAGTATTTGGTCCTGCCATGAGGGCAGGGGACTGGACTCGATGACCTCTCGAGGTCCCTTCCAGTCCTAGAATCTATGAATCTATGAAGTCAATGGCAAAACTCTCATTGGCTTCAACAGGGCCAGGATATCACCCCTAAAGAGCAGGAGTGGCAAAGACATGAAATTCACAAACATGCTATAGACACTTCTCCCCTGAGTAAGGGAAACTGACATGGGCAAGAGCTTGAAGGATCAGTGTCCATACTGTTTTTAAATAAGCTAAGCTTACAACTATTTTTTTGCCTGTCAAAACACAGCCGTGCACATAAAACTGTTGGCAGCAAATTTAGGGATCAAAGTAAATTGGACAGGAAGACTGACTATACTAAAGTGATCTGGTGAATTGTCAATTTCAGCAAAAATTCTTTATCCTTGATATAACTAAACTATTTAGCCAAAACTGCTGTATTCCAAGCCTTTCAAGTCAACTTGTAAGAGGCTGGAAATGCAGTGAGTGTACTGACTTTTTTTTCACCACACTGACTACAGTAGTTCTCACAAAGTGCACGTGTGTGTGTGTGTGTGTTTGTGTGTGTGTGCACATACACACGCACAGAATGCTTCGCTCTCCAGAGCAACTAATGGGAATAGAATAACCTCTCTCTCACTAAGCTCCAGATCAGCTGCAACCCATGGGCCCCCATGTCTGCATTCCGTTAGCACCCAATTTGATGTGCAAAGCCTCCAAGATCAGCTTCCATGATGATTTCCAGCCCCTGTGCTCCTCTCATTATTTCAACCCGCGTCCCAACCTGAAAAGTGGCAAAACCCTCACTCCTCCACCAAAGCATTTATCTGAAATCTAAGTCTCCATTCTCTTTTCCACTGTACTTTTTTCAACATTTATGACAAATGAAAACCTGATAAACAAAATGAGAAGAGTACTGGCCCTCCAGGTTAAAGTTCCCAACTACCCATCCTGAGGTAATTACAATACCAAGCAGTACTACTTCTATCTCTCCTGGTATCACCTTTTATGGGCCTCTTTTAATATTGTTAATATTTTTGATAGGGGCCACGTGATATAAAACTTCAATAAGTCAGAGTTTTCTGAAGCAATTGCTTCCACCGTTCCATTGCAGTCTGCCTTTTTAGAAACACTGTGATATCTGCTGAAGAAGCAGAGATGTGTCTGGGCTCCACAATAAACACTCAGCTTGGCAGGATAAAGCATATTCCAGATACATATTTTTCCACTCTTGTTTTAACAGTCACATACGCTCTTCCCGCTGCTCAGCGAAAACAGGTCTATAATAGAGTCAAAGAAGTTTCCTGAAACCCTGACAGCAGCACCCAGATGTAAGACCTGATTTGTCTCTTTTTGCAATAGATGCACATTCCACACGTACATCTTTGGGGTAGTGTCTGTCCAGGAAAACAGCCCACATTATGGCTAAAAGAAGAGGGTGTTTATAATTATCCATCCATAACACCTCCATTTTGCATTATGGATAAATATTGCAGTAGCTTTTGTCACCAAGAACCCATTCTGCTCTGAATTAGAGGAGACTCTAATTGTAAATGTATAACAGGCCCAATGCAGAAATAAAATAAATCATAAAAACCCCACAACCCTTTATTCTCCATAAGATATTGTAAATTAAGTCAATAATACCAAAACTAATTAGGTATTAGTCTCCCCAGCCTCCACCTCCACCCCAAGGTTTCACAGACATAATTCATCTTAGCTTACTTTTCAGATGTTCACAGTATGATTTCTCAGTTGTCTACATCCATTGTGCCTAGCCTTGCAACCCCTGACTCCCAACAGAAGTCCTCAGCTGCATGAACAGTGGTATTTGTCCCAATCCTGGGAAGCAGAAGCATTTCATGAGGCGTGTTCAGAGAGCCTGTGTGCCCTCTCCTCCCCCAAAGCATTTGATCCCAATGGGCAAACACTTCCCTTTAAGTGAAACATAACAGTTTGCAGGATTGGGCTCCACGGGACAACTCACTTGATTAAAGTTTTGCAGGATCAAGCCCTTTAATGCTGTTCGGTTTAAACGGCATCTTGTACACTGATAGTTATTTCAGCCTCCTCCATTGTGGAACAAAACCTTTAGAGTATACATTGTAGGCAGCAGGAAGACGTTTGACACCATTTAATAAATCAGTATTTTGTGATTATATGAAACTGAAAGCAGACAGGCATGTCTCCTCGCTAGCAGAAGTTTGAGAGTGAAATGATAAATCTTTAGTGGATCTAGGAATTTTCTCATTCAGGCACTGAGGGGTCTCTGTCTTCCCAGTAACTGATATCATTAACCTCCTCTCCTTTCCGCCAAGTAAATACAGGCATCTTATTGCAAAAACAACAGGAGTAGCAGTTCTCAAAGCAATGTGCCATCGCCATCCACCATCGTCACCCCACACCCCAAGTTCCTCCCTCTGTGACAGTTCTGTGGCAGCAGTGAGAAATATTTATGAATGCCTTTCAGATACACCAGCAATTTGCTTTGCAAAAATTTATAACTTAGATATGGCACCATAATTTAAGATGTAAAAGGTAAATTAAATTTTATAATCCATGAGCTTCCCTCCTCTCCAATGTAATGAGTTTTTGATAGATGTTTTTACTATCTGACCATATGGAGGGATTAGACATCCCAGAAAGTTAATCACACATATCGTCCATCTGGGATCAAGGCACCTCAGTAGCATTGATAGGGCCTCATCCTTCACATTCTTACACACCTGAGTCACTTTACTCATACGAGTGGCCCCTCTGGCTTCAGTAGGACAGTTGGTAAGAATAAAAATGACTCATCTATAGGCTAAGGCTGAGGATCAGACTAATTAATTGTGGGAGAATCTTTATATTCTGATATTCTTTTCATATTTGGCCAGATCCAAAGTCTGATGATATCAATAGGAGCTCTTCTGTCGAGCTCAGTGGAATTTAGATCAGGCCCATTAATGGTGGGAGAATCTTTATTAAAAATCACTGGCATTAAAGTTTTTACTTTCCAGATATGTTGGTCCTGAGGTATGATCAATGTAATGAACAATGCAAGACAAACTGGTATGCTACAACCCGTAAAAATAAAGGTAGGAAAGAAGAGAAATTAATGAACTGTAATAAGGTTTGCAATTTTGGGGTAGTTTAAAATGGTTTATGGCTATTTAAAATGTGTTACGGTTTTTGGGGGAGCATAAACTCTGAAAAATCCAGTGTAAAAGTATAATTAGGCAGGACAAAAAAGAATTTGAAAAGCTACTAGCCAAAGATTCATAAACTAACAGCAATTTTTTTTTTAAATACAACAGAAGCAGGAAGCCTGCCAAACAGTCATTGGGCCACTGGACGATCAAGGTGCTAAAGGAGCACTCAAGGAAGATAAGGCAATTGCAGAGAAGCTAAATGAATTCTTTGCATTGGTCTTCAATGCAGAGGATGTGAGAAAGATTCCCACACCTGAGCTATTCTTTTTAGGTGACAAATCTGAGGAAGTGTTCCAGATTGAGGTGTCAGGAGGTTTTGGAACAAACTGATAAATTAAACAGTAATAAGTCACCAGGAACAGATGATATTCACCCAAGAGTTCTGAAGGAAGTCAAATATGAAGTTGCAGAACTACTAACAGTGATATGTAATCTATCATTTAAATAAGCTTCTGTACCAGATGATAGGAGGAAAGCTAATGTGACACAATTTTTTTAAAAAGGCTCCAAAGGCAATCCTGGCAATTACTGTCTGGTAAGATTAACTTCAGTACCAGGCAAATTGGTTGAAACTATAGTAAAGAATAGAATTATCAGACACATAGATGAACACAACTTGTTGGGGAAGACTCAACATAGCTTTTGTAAAGGGAAATCATGCCTCACCAATCTATTAGATTTCTTTGAGGGGGGGGGTCAACAAATATGTGGACAAGGGTGATCCAGTGGATATAGTGTACTTAGATTTTCAGAAAGCCTTTGACAAGAGTCCTCACCAAAGTCTCTTAAGCAAAGTATGCAGTCATGGGATAAGAGGGAAGATCCTTTCATGGATCAGTAACTGGTTAAACAATAGAAAACAAAGGGAAGGAATAAATGGTCAGTTTTCAGAATGGGGAAAGGTAAATAGTGGTGTCATCCCGGGATCTGCACTGGGACCAGTGTTGTTCAACATATTCCTAAATGATCTGGAAAAAGGGGTAAACAGTAAGGTGGCAAAATTTGCAGACGATACAAAATTACTCAAAATAGTTAAATCCAAAGCAGACTGTGAAGAGTTACAAAGGGATCTCACAAAACTGGGTGACGGGGCAACAAAATAGCAGATGAAATTCTATACTATGATCAATGCAAAGTAATGCATGATGGAAAACGTAATCCTAACTACACATACAAAATGATGAGGTCTAAATTAGTTGTTACCACTCAAGAAAGAGATCTTGGAGTCATTGTGAATAACATCCGCTCAACGTGCGGCAGCAGTCAAAAAAGCCAACAGAATTTTAGGAGCCATTAGGAAAGGGATAGATAATAAGACAGAAAATATCATAATGCCACTATATAAATCCATGGTACGCCCACGCCTGGAATACTGCATGCAGTTCTGGTCACCCCATCTCAAAAAAGATATACTAGAATTGGAAAAGGTACAGAGAAAGGCAACAAAAATGATTAAGGGTATGGAACAGCTTCTATAACAGGAGACATAAAAAAGACAGACTTTTCAGCTTGGAAAAGAGATGACTAAGAGGGGATATGATAGAGGTCTATACAACTGTGACTGCTGTGGAGGAAGCGAATAAGAAAGTATTATTAACTCCTTCACATAACACGAGAACCAGGGGTCACCCAATTAAATTAATAGGCAGTCGGTTTAAAACAAACAAAAGGAAGTACTTCTTCACACAACACACAGTCAACCTGTGGAACTCGGGATGTTGTAAAGGCCAAAATTATAATAGGGTTAAAAAAACAAACAAACTAAAGTTCATGGAGAATGGGTCCATCAATGGCTCTTAGCCAGGATGGGCAGAGATGCAACACCATGCTCTCAGTGTCCCTAGCCTCTGTTTGCCAGAAGCTGAGACTGGATAACTGGGGAAGGATCACTCAATGATTGCCTGTTCTGTTCATCCCCTCAGAAGCACCTGGCATTGGCCGGTGTCAGAAGACAGGATACTGGGCTAGATGGACCATTGGTCTGACCCAGTCTGGCCATTCTGATATTCTTGTAATCCTGGCTCCTGACTCAGTCTTTACTAGCGTGAATTTCATTTTACCTTCTTAAAACCTAGTTCTTCAGGTTTTATGTTGGGGAAGTGTAGCAGTTGAAATCTACCACCCCCCCCCCAAACCAACACCAGGGGGTAAAGTTGCACCTCTAGGAAAACTGCTATGCAGCCTATCCATGCCAGCCCATCCATGCTCCTGCACCGAATGTTAGGGCCAATGGCTTTGCATAAACGTGGGCTCCAACCACACAGTGTCTGCCCCCATCACCACTTTGCTTGCCAGCCTACACAGGGTGGGCATGGAGGTCCCTTAGTAAAGCAGGCCCCCTTCACTGCCTCTCTACCAGTTCATCAACCCCTAATAGCTCCAATGCATGGCTTTAGCAATGCAGAGGGCTTTAAGCTTGTGAATTTCATGCTCACTACTTATTCATTGAAATCAATGGGAGTTTACCAAAGTAAAAGCTGGGAAAAGATCTCAGGATTTGACCAATCAGAACAAATACTGTGCCCAGCAGCTGGCCCAAGCAGCCTGGCCATATTAGGCAGATGTTCAGGGAGGTGGTGAAGAAGTGACTCCTTCTCACTAGGATGTGAAGCAGCTGCAGAACCATCCCATGAAGGCTAATCTGCTGGAGGGGGTTTGGCAGCCCCCTACTTGTTCTCCATGAAGATGGGATTATTGACTGTGCAGAGAGCATCTGAAGGCTCAAACAGATCTAAGTTGCTGAGATGTTACTGTTATAATAGGATAGGCTGTAAGCTACAATGTATAGTTTCATTCGGGATGATAGGTGAAAAAGGAGATGTGGAGCTGGAATTTTCAAATAATAAAAACCGAGTCAGGCATAAATTATAGCCCTGGGTGACTAAATATTATTAGATGGATCAGTAGGAATTGGTGGCATGCTGTAATTTTAATGAGTCATTAAAATATTTGTCTATCTTCCCACTTCTTGCAGTTTGATGAAAGAGTATTAGATGGGAAGTATCCTGTACTTGGAGTTAGAGATGGAAATATACTGAACTTGGCCAAACTGTGGAAACTACTAATCTACTACAGGATGAGCCCTGTGTAAAGGGGTCAAGTTCCCGTCACTTTGAGCCAGATCCTGAAAATCCTTCTTTATACCTTCATTCATGTGAGATGGGGCTTGCACCATTTCCTTTAACAGGAAAATAAATCACAGTATCTTATTGCTTGCCTTTGACAAAGAATTTAGGTTCTGTGTGTACATATGCCCAATCCATCATCTACTGGGTAAAACTCCCAGGCTCATTATAAATAATGTTCTGTAATCGTATGAATTCAGTCTGCTCTTTTCATACAATTGATGTTATCAGTGCAAGGAGGTGTGGTAAATAATACTACAAGGCTTTAGGCAAAATGCTAGCATAGTATCAGCTGCATTGCACACCACTGTGTTCAGTCATCTGAAAATGGGTATAAAACCTAGTACTGCCTTTTGCTTTGTATGTTTTTTTTAATTACCTTTTTTATGTTCTGTCTATTTCACTTCCCTTCACCTCACTGACGCTGAATGGACTGATCCATGAAAGGAGCTTCTGAATGGGAGAGTCATCACTTGTGAATTTAGGAGCCCCCCTGTGGAACACACTTCCACTTACTGATTACTAACCAGTACTGTAAGAGAGCAGACCACAGACCACAAAAGCGAGAAAGCTCAGGCCTATGGTGCATCTACAGTTTTTGTACCAATTTAACTATTTCAGTTAAGGGCGTGATTTTCTGCTGAAATAGTTACATTGGTGCAACCCCTAGGATGGATGCAGTTACACCAGTATAAAGTTGCTGTATACCAGTATAGCTTATTCCCCTTTCCTTATGGGAATAAACTATACCAGCATAAGCATCTTTATACCAGTATAACTGTGTCTGCACTAGGGGGGGTTGTATTGCTTTAACTTTACCAATATAGTTAGAGGTACACGTTTTGTGTGTAGCTGAGCCCTTACAGTCAGGGTTACAATGCTGAACATTCCTATCTGGCTTGTACAATTCTCCCTGAATCCCTTTTTGTGCTTGACTGCACCTTTTTTCATGGAAAGTTATAATGGAAAAAGATCAAACACACACACTGGAGAAACTAGCCTAGTGTCATCTTGAAAATATATATTTAAACAATTGGGGTCTCTTCCATCCTGTTAAGGGACGCATGAAGCAAAGGAGTTGCTCCTACTTCCGAGTTTTGAAGGCTTTTCTGACCCATTTTGCTTCCCTCTGCATCATGTATCAGAAAAGGGTATGTGGCCTGCACATACGAGAGATGGAAAAGATCTAGACCTTGTCTACGCCACAGGTTACTTGGGTATAATTTACGTTGCTCAGGGGGTGTGAGTAATCCACACTCCTGGGCAACGTAAATTGCACCGACATAAGTAATGGACAGCCGGTGCGGACAGCGCTATGTCAGTGGGAGAGCTTCTCCCGCCAACATAGCTACCGCCTCTCGTGGAGGCAGGAGCTATTAAGCCGATGGGAGAGCTCTCTCTCATTGGCTCAGATTGTCTCTACCACAAGTGCTACAGCGGCGCTGCTGTAAGTGCTGTAGTGTAGATGTAGGTAGCCGTTGTAGTCTCTTTCCCTCTGCTACTGCTGTTAAACCACTGCACTATCAACTGCTAACCATGCACAGCACACCCTCGCTCTTTCACACTTTGCTAATCCACTCACCCCATGATTCACACATTCAGAAGGTAAGCCTCTCCCCAGTTCTCAGAAACATGAGACCTCATTACAGCAGTACGATTAAATCTTTGCTAAGCTATTACACGCTACTTAATATTTATTAGTATGCTATGGAGAAATTTCAGAAAACTACTGCACATGTGCCAAATAACAGCTCCATTCAAATCACAGCACAGTCAGTGGTCTCAATGGAAGTTGGTTTGGGCCTGAAATGAACAAAGAATATTTATGATGCAGTATCCATAGGGGTTTTATTTAATCACCTTTGCCCCCTTACTTGATCATTCACAAAATTAATGTACAGTTTAAATCACCCTGTCATTAGTTCAAATTAAGGAAATTCAGAAGCTTTAGTTCCTCGTCTAGGGCAACAAACACACTAGAAACATTGACAGTCTGATAAGTCCAGCAGATCCACAGCGATCTATCAGCAACTGTTTCAGACAACTTCAACGTTATTTTTAAAATAATAATTTAATCATTTAAATCAATTCAGCTCTTTTTAATTGAAAAACTATAATTTTCAATCGTCTATAGTCCAGTTCTGCAACCATTACTCTCATGACCATCTTTACGACTTATCTGTTATAATGATTACTTATGTGAGTAAGGGCTATAGAATCAGGCCCCATGTCTGCATAAAATAATTCCCTTTTTGAGCTATGTCCATCAACTGAATTCTTCTCTTGGCACGTTAGGATTGACTGTAGATGACAGTTCTCAATATGCAGAAAAGGCAGCTGCTAAATAACAGTAGCCTCTACTAACAACATTTTAAAACCTGTTCAGCTATTTTATGCAGTATGTACACAGGCAGCTTTGCTAATTATGGGCCTGACCCTGAGAAGCACAGAGTGCCTTCAAATCCCACTGATTTCAAAGGGATTTGAAGACACTCAGCACCTGGCAGGATTAAGCCCTAAAAATTCCCCTATCATTGAATGAGCTCGAAAGACGGCATTATAGTAATAATGGAAGCACTGTGCTTCCCATACACTTGTCTTGACAGAACAATGGTTCAGAAGGGGCCTTTATATTGTTAATACAATTGTACTGACATTCTATAAGCTTGGTAACATTAATGCACAATATTCTTACACAAAATTCTCAGCAACATTATCGCATATTACAAGCTAGAGAGGACAACTAGAAAACAAACTGTGATATCTGACTGGCACATGTTCTAGACATTAGCTCTCCAGCTATGCCTGGTACTGTACAATGTGCAATGTGATGTGTGCCAGCAATATCACACATGCATAAAATTATGTGTGTTTCTAAGCTCCCATCACCAAGTGGGTACCATTTATATAAAGTTAGGAATAACATCCACACCCTCAAGAGAGAGAGGAACAAAAGCTGTTTCACACAGGCACCAAAATAGCCACAACTATGAAGGTGCTTTAAAAATGACAATCAATCATACACTAAGAGTAGCTTAAAACAGCAAAAACAACTGAGCCACAGGGCATTTCCTAGGGATATAGAAGAGATCAGGGTTAAGGCCCAGACATGACTACACCCAGTCAGTCATTAATCACCAGGAAATGCCTTTGTCTTGATCATTTACTATTTAAAATCATAGTACATTTGAGATAGAAAGACCTTTTACATCATCTTGTCCACCCCCATCACGGTCTCAGAGACAATCTTGCTCTGCAATGGTGAGAAAGTCGGCATTAAACCTGTACTGAGTCCAATCATGGTCTCATTGTAGCCAACTAGTTTTACTATTAACTTCAATGGGAGCAGGATGAGAACTGTTGTGTGAGAGAGACCTGCAAACCTGGCACATTGCCAAAAGGAGCAGAATATTCTCTGTCAATCAGAATGGATACAGAGAGTGTACAGAGACCCCTGAAATACTTAGGTGAAAATATAAATTAAGAAGTCTCTGCTCAGTAGGTGATCTTCCTTACCAAGTATTTCTCACTCCTTACAATAGGGTAAGTTTATAACCAGTGGAAATGCTTTCTGAACCTGGGCCTATAGTCTTCTGACTTCAGAAATGTTACTGTGATTTACACCACAGTAAACAAGATCAGGGTACAGTAGACAGGTGTCTGATAAATGCATATCTGCACAATATTGCTGCTCAGGTCTTCACCTATAGCCAAAAAGCATATAGAGCAGAGCAGATAGAAGGATGCAAAGGTGACCTTTGTACGTTCTGATTCTAGGCTAGCTGTTCGCTGGGCCAACCCTAAGGCTGTACTATGTTATACCAGCTGCCAATTGGGACCACAATGGCAGCTGGAGATCACTAGCCCAGATCCTGTAGGCGGTATGATGCTAAGTGGCTCCATCACAGCTCAGGATCTGGGCCTATATGCTTTTTATCTCTACCTCGTTTTAACGTTTTAGTTGCTTTTTTTATATACCCAGTCCCTCTATCGTACTGGTGGCAGAAAAATTACCTATTTCAATAGGCGAACTGTAAAGGTAGGTCCAGGTGTCAATTTTTAAGGAATGATCTTAAAGATATTTGGCCTTGACTATTCTGTAGCTTCTGTGGGAAAACAACAGAACGAATACTTATCCTGATGCCAGATTTTAAGGGCCGTTTGTGCCAAGCGCTGTGGACGATTGCCAACAATGCACTGTTTTCCTCCTTCAGACAAGGCAGCGTACAAGGCAATAAAAGTCACAACGAAAAAAAATATTGCATTTTAAAGATTCTTTCTTTCTACAAAGCTTGCCATTATCTTTTCGCTCTCTGCAGCCAGGAAATGTCCACTGAGTCAACATAAAAGTGACTCTATAATGGGTTATTCATCAACTGTTCATATTTGTGACTGACCTTAATAGTTATCATGTCTCGGGAGCCGACAGCATAGAATACCACCACCTACGGAATGGGCAATATTGAATGCAAAAGAGAGAAAACAAAAACAAAAAAAGTGCTAAATTCCCCTCCCCTCACTCCCAAACTCCTTTCTGGTGAAAATCATTTTTAGCTGTTAATGTTGTTTTATGGCCCAGTTACTCCTACCACCATCTGCTACTTTGTGAAAACATTCTGTAGATATTGAAGTAACCAGACCAAGCAAAAGTCTGAGACAGACATCATAATTAAAGTCTCATAACTAATGCTGTGACCAGAACTGGGCTAGCAGCTGCAACCAGCTAGGGCAGGAGCTTCTAAGCAACAAACAAAACGTTGAGTAATTTGCAGTGGGAATGGAATAAAATACCCCTCGTGGGGTTTGGTGATATGCTTCCCTAGGGGATTTTTTTTTTTTTAACAATACCTTCAGTTTGCTGAAGCTGGTGCATTCAAAAATAAAATGTTGCAATTCTGGAATGCAGTAAAATACATCCCCCCAAAGTTGTCTTTTCTTACAGAGAAAGCTGTGTACATTCTGCAAATCCTATGGAAATCTACACTATAAAGCCACTTGCCCTGCTCTACGGGGCAGGCAAAATCTTGCAAAATCCATAGCCATCTGAACAGTATCTTTATGAACCAGGGCTAAAAGCTATCCCTGCAAGGCACGGTTTTTAGGATCCAGAGAGATAGATGAATTCCTCCAGAGTCTGGGAAATCCCACATCCCCCCTTCCCATCAGTTTGAATACTGTTTATATAGGTATATGTCAAATACTGTTTACACGTTTACAGGAGACAATACTCAGGTGCGGTAAACACAGAGCTAGTACTGCTGAGACTGTGGGCACCTATAGTTTATATTTAAAGCACTCAGAGCCACAATGTTCTTGACCATATCGAGTAAATAGTTTGTAATGGTCTGTGAGCAAATGCTTCAATCCCCAAAAGCCTTAACACATATCCTGACAACCTCCTGAAAACCTTCACAGACAGACAGCCTGATTCTGCCAGTCTTACTCATGCTGAGCAATACTTTACTGAGGGGATTTCAATGAGACTTCTTGACTTGAGTAAGGTACAACTTGAGAGGAGTAAAGGTAGCAGAATCAGGCCCAAAGCGTACCCAAAAAGAACAAACAATATGTTCTAACTAAACATACGGTCCTGGGAAACGTTGTACATGGAGGAAAGAATCTTAAAAAGACCCAGCATTTGAAAATGGAATTGTATATACTGCATGTTACTAGGCAACGATTAACATTGGATTTACATCTCAGTACCAACTTTCCTCCTAGTTTTCAGTGTGTCCCATACTGGCAATTGGCAGGGCCATTATCATCAAGGGTATGTCAGTATTTCCAGTATAAATCTCGATTTTAAGGGATTTAAGAATCAGATGGTTTAAATTACAGCTGAATGAGACTGAACACTCTATACAAGCTGTCATCCCAGATGTGAATTAAGACAATTCAATGCAAATTTGTTGTGCTGTGCATAAAGTTTGCAAAAAGGTAGGGTTTTTTTAAATACTTTTAGGTATTTGGGGACTAGATCTTCCACAGCTGCTTTGTGCTGCACTGCGGATGGAATCTGATCATAAAGCAGGCATAACCCACAGGATATCCTTCAGTGACACAGAAGCAGCATAAAGGCCCCTATACACACACCCTGATGCTATCACTGGGGGTCATCAGAGCAAGTGGGAGCAATCAGGACACCCCACCTCTGCACCAGTTCCTCGATGCATTTTGTCCTTTGGGACCATTGACAGGAGGCTTAAATTACAGCACCCCTGAGGCTGCTTTAATTTATACCTGGGGATCAGATATTCCCAAACTGGCCCCATGTTCAAGGGAATGCCAAGGTGAAGGGCATTAAGCACACCCTTTGAACTCTGTACTCCTCAGATGTAGCCAAGGATCTGGATCTTAAAATTTTGGGGAAATAATAGTTTATAAAAAGTTACAAATTGCGGCCAGTAATTTTGAAGTATAAAATACCTCAGTGGATGTTGCTGTGAGACTGCATCTCTGAAAAATAGCCCACTTATGTTTTGGTGCATAACTTCAGGCACCCGACACTGAAAATGTTGGTCTTGTTTAAAAAAACAAAACCAACCCCCCAAATCCTGTTGCTTCACAGTAGCTATTTATGAAAACCTTAATTTGCGATTACATTAATCTGATAAATGTGTGTGAAGCTTTTTGAAAACGTAAAGCTTCAGATGGAGGAGGAAGGATGGACCAGTTAGGGCACTAGCTCGGGGGTCAGAAGATGGGATTCCATTTTCTGCTCTGCCATGGACTTTCTGTGTGACCTTCAGCAAGTCACTTAGTCTCCCTAGGCCTCAGTCCCTCGTGTATAAGAGGGATAACAACACTGCCCTATTGTTGTGAGGATAAATACACTGAAGATTGTGATGTGTTCAGTAATAGGGGCCATATAAGACAACTAAGTAGCTAAGATAGGATGTGTTTGTTTAAATGTTATGTATAATACTTTTACTATGTGATTTTAGGTTATAATGTCTCATTTTTTGAAAGTTATTGCGCTCAGAAACTTGACACAAATGCCCTGCATTGGCCAGACTGGCTGGGAATATTTTCTGTAATAATGTCAGATGTGAACATGTTTTTTTACATTATTCTCCTCTTTACATTATCTCTTTTAAAAAAATCTTTATTTTCACAGTTAGTTTACAGGCAACTCGCTGATGTATGTGTTATCAGCAATGGGTGGCTCAGCAGGAATTAATTTTGATTGTGAGCTAAAGAGTTTTGCATTTATTTATGTGACAAACCATGGTGTTCTCTGCAGTGTTAACAGTACATTCACTGCATGTTATTTTTACCATTACACATTAGTGTCAAGGCCCAGGGTGCAGAGCAACTTACGGAACTTAAATTCAGAGGTCCTGGTTTCTACCATACACCAACTAATGAAATCTACAACAAACTGACAGGGTAAAACAGATGGGAAATGCCCACAATCATGAGTTTTAGCAAATGAATAGTTAAAATGATCCAACTCAGGTTTTGATTTGTTGCCGAGTTTAAAATACACAACCGTATCGCAGCAGTCGTAAATATGTGGGGTGGAGGAAGGAGATGGGAAGACAGGAAGCAAGGAGGAAAAGCCAGAAGCTGTGGCAGCTGAGAGGGGTGATTCAGGTCCTTTGACACTGGGACCCGGGTGGGGAGAGGACAGAAGCAACCAGCTGCTTTAGATTGACCCACTGGTCAATTACCACAAAGATGGTGTTGCTGATGAGAGGGAGTGACTCCTTTCTTTCTCTTGCTCCATGGTGGTGGTAGGTGGGGAGGGATGATCTTGAGAATTAAAGGTAGCAAAGCTTGTTTGCATAGGCTTTTCCCACACGGTCATGGTTCAGAGAGCTAGGTCAGTTATTTTATAACCTATTTTGTGCCTCCATTCTTCAGAAGAGGTCACTCTCCCACACAGCCAGAATGCACTCCAGGTTACAACTATAGGGCCTGATCCAATGCTCACTAAATTCAATGGAAAGATTCCCACTGACATCACTAACAGCTGGATCGGGCCCATATATTGCTGGATTGGATTGCTGAATTCAACAAAGCACTGCAGCATGTACTTAATCACATCCCTATTTAGGACAGCAACTACTAAGCACATGCCTAAACTTTAAGTGCTTGACCTCAAAGGGACTTAAGCACATGCTTAAAGTTAGGCACATGCTTAAGTACTGTCCTGAATTATTATTAGTATTACCATAGTGCTTAGGAGAGCTAGTCACAGACCAGGACCCTACTGTACAAACACAGAGGGATGGAATGCTGAACTGGAGCTCATGTGAGCTGTAATATTTAAGCTCAAGCGGTGACACCAGATGGAAACAGAATCAACCCATGTTGCAAGGACTCTGGGTAAAATAATTCTTTTGTTGTTAAACCAGCTACAGCCCAGGAAATTCAGGCACTTATTGTTATTTTGGTTTCTTTCATTTACTGTTTTAGGTATAGTAGAAGTTGCTGTACTGCGCAGCCCTTGACAAACATATTCACTATCAACCAAATCCTGGTGACACTAAGCAGTTCTGATTGTAGCCTTTGAAACTCCTTTTCTAGACAACATTCATCTTCCTAATTAATAATTAATCACGTTGTATTTTAAAGAGATTATCATATGTGATAGCGGAGTGTGCCTAAGGCAGTGACTTCATTAACCCTACGGAAGAGGTTTACTTTGTAGTTCTCCTGCTTGTTGTAGGGGTATGTGCCAAAGGGGTCTCTTTTAGGTTGTAGTGTCAAAGTGTAACAATTTAAAGCAGGAAACAATTGGACCATTATTATTTTTTTCTTTCTTTCTTTTTTTTTTTTTTTTTTTGTTAAACAGCTTTTACTCCATAAATCTTCAAAAGCCTGTTTTGCAATAATACACAAGCCTACATTTACCACAAAAAGCCCTAATCCTGCAAGGTGCTGAGTCCCCCTTAACTCCTACTATACAGGGCCCCTCCATGTTAGTGTTTTTAACCAGAGTGCAAACCTTGTTCAATCTAACCATGGTTTTAACATGGTTTGCAACCATATGGAGTCTATGGAGTTCTAATCTCAAACACTTTTCAGCGGTCATGATTGTTCACAACATGTCCCTGCCCAGACAGGAGCATCAAACCGAGGCCCTGATTGAAATGTCCAAGTCAATAGGAATGGTCCCCATGATAGTTATAGTTGTGCTTGAAGATAATCGTCCAAGCACAGTTCTACATATCAGTTCTGTCAAGTGTCCTGCTGTCTGCATTCATTTTCAAAAGCCTTTACACGGTAGACAAATCATTTCTGTTCATTCCTTATTTAGGACCCACCTTGCAATTATGTCAAGTATCAGAGGGGTAACCGTGTTAGTCTGGATCTGTAAAAAGCAACAAAGAGTCCTGTGGCACCTTATAGACTAACAGAAGTATTGGAGCATAAGCTTTTGTGGGTGAATACCCACTTCATCAGACGCATGTGGGTATTCACCCACGAAAAATTATGCTCCAATACTTCTGTTAGTCTATAAGGTGCCACAGGACTCTATGTCACTTCCTGTAATTATGCAATTTCTCATTTGCCTAGTTTTCATAGTAATAATAATATTTGGTGCTTAAAGAGCATCTTTCATCCACCTTTGTAAAGTGCTGTAAGATTTATTATTCTCTGATCTATAAAATAGGGATAGAGACACAAGGATGTTAAAATTTTGTCCATACTGTGAATTACTGGCAGAGCTGAGAATCGAACCAGGAGACCTGACATCATCTCCTTTTCTTACCACTAAGATGATAATAATAATAATAATGATAATACCTCGCTCTTATATAGAGCTTTTCATCAATAGATCTCAGAGGGCTTTACAAAGGAGGTCAGTATCATCCCATCTCTCTTTTACTTATCAAAAGCTACTATTCTTAAATGGATGACTTTTATACTGGATTTTAAAACTACTGTCCAATATGCAACTGCTCATTATTACATCTAATATCATATTCTCCAGTTTTCCTTGAACTTTATCGCATGTCAAGCTGCATAATGCACACAGTTTTATTTCCTGTGCCTAAGAGTACTTAGCAGGGTTGGGAGATAGAAGAGAACCCATGCAAAGAGCTCCAGTAAGTTGTCCTACATGACTATAATTTGTCATCACCCTAAACCTTTCACTAACTTCTCCTGATGCATCTTTTTCTGTGGGTATGTATATGTTCCTTAAGCCTTTCCAAGCTTTAAGGACTGCCACAGGCATATGGCAACGGCTCAGTTACCAACCAGACATGATAAGCTCTCAGTATGCAACTGAACTCAGAGGACATTCTGAGCATACTCAGGGCAGTTCCATGACATAACTCTATGCCATATGTGGTGTTTAGTACTGATAAGTGGATCCAAAGGGTCTGATATAGGGAATGGTGGGAGCTGAAAGACGCAGCGTAGTACTTCGCAGCTGTGGACCCTGCATTTTCTGGCAGCTGAATCAGAAAAACTTTCTTTTAGGTACTGCACCACTGTGCCAAGTTTTGGGCTGAATTTACAGACCAGCATATGAAAACAACTTCCACTCTCACTACTGTTGCCTGTTAACTTTTCCAGTAGCCTGAAAAGCAGACAACTATAACAGTCCTTTCTCCTGGTACCATGGCCCTGATCCCGCTCCCACTGAAGTTAATGGCAAAGCACTAATTGAACTCAGCTGAATCAGGCCCCATTTGAATGACATTTTATTTAGATTTACATTTTTTTTTTACTGGAGTTTTAACTTAGCAGGCTCCTACTTTAAAATGGTAGTTAAAAATACTTGCTTTATATGAAGTCAAATGAATAAAGCCTTCCTAGTGTTGGGTAGTTTATGATACAAGTGAAATTTATTTGTTAGAAACTGTACATCTGTTATGAGTTACACTTGCCAAAATATAATTCTTTTATGGTAACAATTGCTGCATGGTGCTTAAAGCTTTGCACCTCTGTGCCAGGAATCTCATATGGAATAATTCCATGACCTTGGAATCCAACAGATACATTCCACATCTGTCTAGTCTGAGAAAGCCTGAGTTTGTTGTGTGAAAAGCGTAGTGGAAAACAAGATCTGTAAATGTCTGAAAATACAGAGCCTGCCGTTTTGATTTTTTTTAAAACAGTTTCAACTCAGTAGTAAATAAATCTGGGGCCGATAGTTATTTCATTACTATTAAAGGATAAAATCACTACTGATTTCTTGTATCTTTAAATTATGAAGTATGGTACAGAAGGTAAAAAAAAATTGACATCTGAAAAACAATTTTCTTAGCCATTAGATATTTAAATTGAGACAAGTCTTGATGGTATCTGCTGCTGATTGTAGATTTACATGAAAAATGAGGAGCCCATGCTAATGAAGGAAGACATCGTATGGGTGTTTATGAAAATTTAGGGTGGAAGAAAAGTGTAATTGTCCTGGAATCCTGAGGATATATTTACCACTAGAGAGAGAGAGACAGACAGACACAAATGCACACATACACGCTCTGTGTCTGTTTGCCCATCTGCAAAATGGGGCGAATAATACTTTCCTACCTCCAGTACATGTGGCTACGGACATCTTAAATGGGTAGGGTTTTTCTGTTACTAGTATCATTACCTCAGTTTTGCATATAAGGAAATGGGGACAGAGAGGGGCTATGCTACTCATTTGGCAGACAATGAGGATAGATGTATTAGATATGGGCCAGGGTTTTTATCGTGGTTGTGACATTGACTTTGTGCAAGTAAGGGCTTGTCTACACGAACATTCAGTTTGCAGCAAGCTGGGATGTGAACCTATCCTACACTAGCCTGCCGCACAAGAGTGTCTGTATGGAGCGTGCTGAAGTGCTGTAACAGTTCCCTAATACATTTTTGATCTACTCCTATTTCAAAGTAGGATAGATCAAAGTGCACGAAGGAGCTGTTAGAGCATATCAGCTGGGTCCACACAGAGACTCATTGTGCAGTACACTAGTGCAGCTGGCCACAAACTAAATGTTTGTGTAGACACACCGAAGTCATGTGAACCCTTCTTTGGGGCAGGGCCTAACACAACAGAGTCCTGACTGGTTGAAGCCTCTAGGGAGTACCGGAATATAAATTATTGTTTCCTCTTCTGTAAAGTATGGATGACGATGCTTAGCACTTTTGTGGCACTCTTCTTCCATAGATCTCAAAAGAGGCTAAAATTATTAGTGAGACAGTAAAACTAGAGTCTCTCTCACTTCTTGAGCAACATTCTGCCCTCTTTCCCATCAGTGCAATCCTGCTGGAGGCAGCGGAGTCACACAGGTATAACTAAGGGAAGAAATGGGCCCCCAATGCTCATCTTTATCTGGTGTATGACATATTGTGTCAGTGTAGATATGTATTTTTTTTAATAAATCTCTTTAATGATCACAACTGTTCAGGAAAGCACTTAAATGCCTGCATAGGCCATCCCTGTTCATGAAAGCACTTAAAAGTGCTTGACTTTGATTTCAAATGGGACGTGAACACGTGCTTAGGAATGCTAAATACTGTAATGCATAACAGGAATGCTTTCCTGAACTGCGGCTTGAACACTGACAATATAAGTAATAAAATAAGCCAAAGGATTGTGTGGAAAGAGTGCTATGGTACTAGCAGGATGAGTGAACAAATGCAAGGCAGTGGAGATTATTCCAGGTGACAAAAATACTCAATGTGCCTGTTAAGAGAAAGATGGACTCCACCTCCGTACGCTGTCAGCAGAAAATTATTCATGGTTTACTTTGTGGTTGCTTTTCTGATCATCCTGGAGTGTGAAAGTTCTGATTGTAGGAGGAAGGCCAGACAGCTAATTTATAGCAAATTTGCAAACATTCACTGGTTTTGGAAGGAGCCACATACCTTGCCCTTTCAGGGACAGAGAAAAGGCCAGAATGAGTTAGAAAACGGAAGTGCCTTATGTCAACAGGGTGGGGCCATGTAAGTAGAGTGGGAGAAAGGAATCCTGAGTTCTGTTCCTTACTTAGCCACTGACTCACTTTGACCCAAAGCATCTAGGCCCTGTTTTTCACAAGTGGGCACTAATTTAGTTACTACCCTTTTTTTGGCATCCAGTCTGAGACATTTGCAGATGTGCTCAGGACTGATATCTCCAGCTGAAGTCAATGGGAGCGGTGGGTACTCAGCACTTCAGGAAAAAATGGAGGCACTCTCAATTAATGGACACTGCCCTTAACCTCTCTGTGACTCAGGTCACCCGTCGGTAACATGGGAATAATGGTTATCTACTTCGTAGTGTTGTTGTGCGGTTTAATCAACCTTTTAAAGTGTGCAGAGATCCTTGGAGGAAAGTAGCCATAGATATTAGGTTAAATAAAAAAGCATAAAAGCATGTATTGTCAATAACTGTGTGTATGGGTATTTGTATATTTGAAATACAAAGTTATAGCTGCACTGAACCACAAGACATTTGAATTGTTTTGTAACAAATACTGTCTATATTGTCACAAAATAATCTATTGGTTTTATTAATTTATTTGTCATAGACACCATATCTAGATGCTGCAAATTGGTTATTACAACAAATGAAAATCCAACCAACTCAATAATATCTTCCTCTTCATATTGAACAGCTGGTATTGTATCAGGCAGATACTATACAATAGTTTACAGAACAACATTATTATTTCCTGGAATCAAAACAGGGCTGCAAACTCACAGCTAAATAAACATATAATTACGACTGGCCACAAAAATCAACACAGATGATTGCCAAACCAACAGCATCAGAAAACAGTTTGAATGTCAAGTGTAAGAGGCATAACATACTAACTAGGCTAATCAAAAATTCAAGTTACCATTTGAGCGCTGCTGAATGTATACATTTCTTTGGAAAAATCATGTCAGGTGCTACCTCATGTACCAGGAATGTTCCTGTGAAGAGCCAACATGGTCGGAATGTTAGCACCTCAAAGTAATGTTATAGAGGAAAACAACTATGAAGGTTAACAAAACATGGGTGGCTTATCTAGCAGGTTAACAAAAACTATGGTGCCAACTATTTAAAATCTGTGATAGGCCTGACACTCCTAGGGAACCTTATATGGTAAGTTTCAGAGTAGCAGCCGTGTTAGTCTGTATCCGCAAGAAGAACAGGAGTACTTGTGGCACCTTAGAGACTAACAAATTTATTAGAGCATAAGCTTTCGTGGGCTACAACCCACTTCTTCGGATGCATATAGAGTGAAACATATATTGAGGAGATATATATACACACATACAGAGAGCATGAACAGGTGGGAGTTGTCTTACCAACTCTGAGAGGCCAATTAAGTAAGAGAAAAAAAACTTTTGAAGTGATAATCAAGGTAGCCAAGTACAGACAGTTTGATAAGAAGCAAGTGTGAGAATACTTACAAGGGGAGATAGATTCAATGTTTGTAATGGCTCAGCCATTCCCAATCCCTATTTAGCCCTGAGTTGATTGTGTCTAGTTTGCATATCAATTCCAGCTCAGCAGTCTCTCGTTGGAGTCTGTTTTTGAAGTTTTTCTGTTTTAAGATAGCCACCCGCAGGTCTGTCATAGAATGGCCAGACAGGTTAAAGTGTTCTCCCACTGGTTTTTGAGTATTATGATTCCTGATGTCAGATTTGTGTCCATTAATTCTTTTGCGTAGAGACTGTCCGGTTTGGCCAATGTACATGGCAGAGGGGCATTGCTGGCACATGATGGCATATATCACAT
>NW_020664444.1:13077709-13147962 GCF_002925995.2 Terrapene triunguis | reverse complement strand
GAAGAACAATCGATCCACATCCTCTTTATAACAGTTCTTAACATATTTGAAGATTATCAGGTCCCCCATCAGCCTCCTTTTCTCAAGACTAAACATGCCCAGTTGTTTTTACCTTTCCCCATAGGTCTCCACTGGACTCTCCATTTGTCTCCACTGGACTCTCTAGCTTGTCCACATCTATCCTAAAATGTGGTGCCCAGAATTGGACACAGCTGAGGCCCTACTGCCGAGTAGAGGGGGACAATCACCTCCAATGTCTTACATATGATACTCCTATTAATATGCCCCAGAATGATAGTAACCTTTTTTGTAACTGCATCACATTGTTGACTCATTTTCACTTTGCATTAGTATAATATATAATAAAAATCCAGTCTAAAATTGCTTCTGCATAGTGTCACTGTGTACTGTTAAACAGCTGCCATATCACACCCCAAAAGTGACTGCATTTCAGTTGCATGTGAAATTATTCCTGTATTTATAGCATGCAAATAACTCAGTAATGTTTGTAGAGTATTTGTGGATGTAAGGCCATAAATAAAAAAAAGAATATGAAAGGAGCTAATATTTTTTGGACATATGTAACTGCAAACCAGCCAAACTACTTTCAACCAAAGTTTGCAAAATAATTTGTTCCTGATGGCTCTGCTCACATCTCCTGAAAAAAGTTTTATATCTGAGCCATAAACCTCTGTGAAATGAGGTTCAAACTACAAACCCAGAACTACAGCAGCACAAGCAGGCACAAGTGTAACTTGTATATAAAATAACTGGTAAAGGGATTTCATTCTTTAACGCAGAAAAACACAGGCAGCTTCCAAAGTGAGAAACATGTAGATGAAATTCTAGGAGTGAATGGATGAATGGCTGGAGGGATAGAAGAACAGATAGTACATGAGTATGCAGTGCTAGTGCTTTGCTACCCATTCAAGTCTTCGCAGCTGTTCGGTTAAGAGGAGGAAAATAAAGGCCTTTGGTAACTCTTAAGCAGGCTGCCAATTTTCCACACTGGATTTGATGGCTAAGAAAACTTAGTTAGTACTGTAGCCTTTTGCTGCTCCATGGAGCCACAAATTTTTTAGAAAACTTGTAGAAATGTACACTGTGTTGTTTGACAAAGAAGCTATATTTTCTAAATGCTGCTTACATACAAGCTGTTTTACTAACTAAAAATATATTATGGGCTGGATTTTTTAAATCTGTCCTCCCTTTTTGCACCCACAGTTTTTTGTGGGCACAATTAATGTCATTTAGACATTTTAACTACTTGATATGCAGATGCAATGACTTGCACTCAAAATTTTGTGGGCATCAAAAGTGGGGAAGCCAGGTTCAAAGTTTCTTCAGTGCTTCAGCACCCGCATAAAAAGGAAGAAAAAAAGGCATTGTATACACACTATATTCACTGTGGGCCACATGCTGGCTGCCTTATGCAGAGGCACCTGCCCAAAAATCCGAGAGAGGAGGGAGCCCAGGGCCGCCTAGAGGATTCAGGGGGCCTGGGGTCTTCGGCGGCGGGTCCCGGGGCGGAAGGACTCCCCGCCGGGGGTCTTCAGGGCACTTCGGTGGCAGGTCCCGGGGCGGAAGGACCCCCCGCCGCCAAATTGCCGCCGAAGACCCGGAGTGGAAGAAGCTCCGGGGGCCCGGGGCCCGCAAGAGTTTTCTGGGGCCCCCGGAGTGAGTGAAGGACCCCGCTCCAGGGGCCCTGAAAAACTCTTGTGGGGGCCCCTGCGGGGCTCGGGGCCTGGGGCAAATTGCCCCACTTGCCCTCCTCTCTGGGCGGCCCTGAGGGAGCCAAGGGAGCTCTGGCTGCCCTCACAAAATTCTGAGATGCTGCTTTGCAGGCCCCTAATGATTCTAGAGTGGGGCTTAATGGGTAGGGTCTATACCTTTGTATATGTATGTTCCCTGAGCTAGCAATAGAAACTATGCAGCCAAAACTCTTGGATGTGGATAGATGGAGTGAGGGTTCCTAATACTGTAAGAATATGGTCACACACTAAAGCAGTTTTTGTATTTTTGAGTCATTTTTACATTATCTTCTTTCTCCAAGTCACATTATATTTGTGTGTGTGTGTAAAATACCCATAAACATCTGCTTGCTTGTGAGGCAGAAGGGAGATGATGGAGCTGAAAGGGAAGTGTCAGATGACCTCCCAGAGGATGTCTCAGCTGCCTGACTGGTCTGACTGCCTGTGTGAGAGCAAGTGAGAAAGCCACCCAGATTTGGTGTAAGCAAAGTAGAGGAACAGATTACCGCTACCACCTGTCACAGTTGCTGGGCTAACTGCACCTCTGACCCCTCCTGGTCTCTTTGAGTGCCCCCCCCCCCCACCTCAGGCCTCAAGCTTTCACCTCTCTTGGGTGAGGAGGAAGTGAGGAGGGAATCCCATGATTCTCTCACTCTCGGACCAGACTTTGGGCTGCAGATCTCTGGTGTTAACTGTGATTATCTCAGCAGACCCGAGTTTGGTTCAGTACCTGCAGTTCTGTTCCTTCTGGGAGCACCTTCTTAAAGCAAAAGTACTGTTTATTTAGAACTCAAGCATTTCAGGGAAAACAGATCTTAAAACAACATATAGTCTATACACATGCCTATCTTTCCCTGAGGCATAGGCCCAGGGCTGGGGAAGGCCCCAACTGCTTCAGCCACTCCCACAAGACCAGTGTCTGTATTCCATGTCTCCAAAGACAGCAGACACTCAGCTTCCACTCCCTTTCTCTCCAGAGAGAGTCCTTTTCACTGTTCAGGGTCCTTTTGATCTCTACGGTCCCAACCTTGGCAAAACAGCTGAGGAACTTTGGGCTGGAGCCTGGAAGCCATCTTCACCACTAATAGCCAGTGTCTTGGAATTGCCCCCCAAGCATTTGTTAGGAGGATGCTTATTGTCACAGGGTTCACTCATTGCTGGGGTGGCTGTGTCTGGGGAGTAACTCCACTCGGTCTGTTGCCCTGATCTCTCTCTCGTTCATGCTGCAGCCCCTCTTGCGCACCAGGAGTTTCTGTGCTTCCTCTTTTGTGACTCAGTTGCTCCCTCTTCATGGCTTGGCCCTCTGGTCAGGTCACTATAGTTTTCCCCTTCTTGGGTATCAGCAGCCCTCCAATCCAAGGCAATACCACTTCCTCAGTGCCTGGTAGGGGAACCTGTGCCCTCCCTCTACTCCAGGTTCCAGCTCCAGGACCCACTGGGCCAAGGTCTGCACTGTCCCAAACCGTACAGCAGTTACCCCAAGCCTTTTCCTACTCCACCTCTATCAGGTTTTCACTCCACCACCCTCCTGGGTAAACTCTTTCTTCAGGGCCTGGATCTCAGGGCTTCTACTCTCCCCCAGGGTTTCCTCCTTTCCCTCTCTAAACCCACAGTACAGCCCCTTCTGTCCTCTCTTCTTGGCCTTATACCAGCCCTGCCTGCTCCTGCTCAGCGGGGCTCTATCCTCAGAGATTGCCTGTCAGCCTAATCCCTCCCTCGGGTGTGGCCTATCAGGTTAATTAGTCCCTTCTGAGCCTCAGTCACCCCACATTAGCCTGGAAAAGATTAACACCCCATCACAATTATCTAGAGCCATTGCGTTGCCTTCTTGCTTGTTTTGACAACATCCCCCTCTTAAGCTAGACCAATACATTCATATAGGAAATCTAATAACCCAGCACAGCTATACAGTATCTCTACCTTACTGACCATGCCACATACAGTATTCATAACTTTACAGATCAGTATTCTTAGATTATTACATAGCAGCTCCACCTCTGCCACACTTCCCCCTAGAAGCCAATGGTACAGATTCTGATCTCAGTTGATTCTGGAGTAACTCTCCTAACCTCAGTCGAGTTATTCCAGATTTACAGTGGATGAACTGAGATTAAATTTGGCCAACTTTTTTCATTCCAATCGCTTGAACATAACCACACCCGGGGAAATTCTGTCAGAAAGCCACACTTACTTCTGTGATGATGAAAAAGTCATCCCCTGGCTCTCCCTGCACAACAATTTTTTCTCCATCTTCAAACTGGACGGGTTCTAGTGCATCCGCTACTGTAAGGCGTTCCCATTTGTCCAATGATTCTAAAATATTAAAGATGATACAGCTTTACTGTAAAAGTGTCTAACTTTGACACAGGATTCACATCTAACCCGATACTTCTGGTTCTATTTAAAAAGAAATATTAGAAGACAATGAAATTGTGGTCAGTTCACTTTTATTTCATCGGTGCCTTTTGCCTGAATCTCTATTCAGGAAACATGAAAGTATTGACTATCTGTGTGATTTCTGATGCCCAAGATGAAGTGAATAATTTTAAAAGTTAGGTAGCAACAGACAGTTATATCTCCCCGATTCCAGAGTCTGGTCTGTGCTGCCCCTGACCCGCAGTGTATTTGAGCAGACTAGGAGCTATCCTACGATATGAGCGGTGTATGAGCCCAGCTGCGAAAGGGCAGAGCAGAGTTCCACTGCCTCTGATGAACTCCACAGCACCAGAGAGAAAGTTAGTGCAGGAGCAAGCGCTACTGGCTACACCAGTGAGAGTTCCTCCCTGCTGAGGGGATTCTCAGTTGCCTATTTACAGCCTGTTTTCTGAGGGTACATTTACACTGCACATGGCAGCCCCGCAGCCGTGAGACTCAGAGCTCGGGTCTACAGCCTGAGGCTTGTACCACAGCGCTAAAAACAGCCGTGCAGGCTTGCTGGCTTGGGCTGGAGCTTGGGCTCTGAAGCCTCCCTCCCCTCCTAGGCTCCGAGCTCCAGCCTGAGCCCAAATGTCTGTATGGCTGTTTTTAGCGCCACGGTACAGGCTCTGTGAGCCTGAGTCTGTAGAGCTGGGCTCGGAGACTCACTGTCACTCGCAGTGTAGGCGTATGCTTTATGCTCCAAAGGAGACAATGAGAGATGAGAACCTGGTTCCAAGCATCTGATCAGTGTCCCATTATAGCCAATGGAAAAACTCCCATTGTGATGAGGGCCTCACCATCAGGCTGTTTTAGCATGGTTATGTTTAAGGTTGTAACTTAATTTCAGTGACAATTTTGGCCAATTGAAGTGCACAAGGAATGCAGGAATGGATCTTTTATTTTCCAAGGATGACCTAAAAATGTTGTATGTCTTCAAAGCAGAATTTGCTAGTAAACATTAAAATGCATGCAACAGGACTTCACTAATGATGGGTGAACGGAAGTTTTAGTATGAATTACTGAATTACTTGAAGTCAAGAGTCACAACTGCTGATGTTAGGGCTTAATTTGGCCTATTCTTTATTAAACTCTACCCTGCTTCCTCTTCTTGTTATTCAAAAAGTTGTTTAGAAGCATCATGAAAAAAGAAAAGTTTTGTTGCTGAAATTAAGCATATTAAAATAAACCTGTGGCAGAAATCAGAAGTATGTATTGGGTTTAACAAAACTATGGGGCAGTAAGTTCAGAGTTATTTGGTACATATAACTGAGCATTTTCTGTTGTTGTTTTTTTTCCTCATATGCACTTAAAAATAATGGTTTCAATTATTTTGTTCCATGGTTACATACTAAGTTACTTTCCTATATCATTTATGACCTTTACTTTGCAAACATAGCCCATAAAAATATTGTAAATACAATATTCAAAAAGTGTACAGCTTAATTAAAAATATGCATAAAACTCTTTTGTAAAGACTGGAAGAACTGGCTTTCTGATTGAAAAAAAAAGGAGGCAGTAATTAACAATGAAAAGAAAGAGTCCCTTTAAACTTTTTCTTCAGTTGGCTTTATGAAAAATTCAAAGCTAATTGTAGCTCTAGTCACGAAGTCTCTCTCTTGTCTAAAGGGATTGTACCATTACAAATACATTGGTTAATGGTACTTGCAAATAAAAACTTTAGAGAGGAATTTACATGAAGTAACTGTTTAAAGTTCTTTTCGTTCCAGAGGTAAATTTATACATGCAGATAAAGTAGATTATATGCAGATTTGTAATCTCCAAATTTTGCATATCAAATCTTGATCTCACATTTAAACAGCCTCAGAGGAAAGTTTTCAAAATATTAATGTTCTCATATCTTGAAATATACATTGAACCTGCGCATCATAATCTAAATAAGTCTGAATGCAATTTTTAAAACATTACTTCTAAAATGTCGTAGTTGACTAGTTAGAGAAAGTATTCAAACCCGGAAAAGTTATATTTAAAACATCAAATGTTTATATTAATAAATTACTGAGTTCTGGGAAATGGGGTTGATTTATCAGTACTGTATTGCTGAGATGTCTCAAATGACTATTGCGTTTGCCAGCTGTCATCTACTATTTAAACACAAAATATTCTTAGATATTTCAGCTAAATTCTCAATGCCTCCACAGCACTACATATGTTGTCTAATAACTTTCTGCACTGAAAATAAAGCCAAATTTGAAGTCTTCATTCAGTCCTTACTGAGGAAAAACTCCTACAGCAAATAACGGTGCATTTTAAAGTGGCTGAGCTGAAGTCTATGGGAGTTTTGCTGAAGTGAGGACTGAGTATAAGATTACAGTGTCAACTTGCATGCTTAAGGGAGTTCATTTCTGAATAACTTCAATCTCTGAAATTACTTTTAAATGTCTCATTGCTGTAATTGTACTTCATTAGTGCAGGTGCAGAGATTTTTTTTCCTTAAACACTTCATATAATTTGGCATAATTTGCATTTCTAATTTATGAAGACTTAAATTAAGTAATGGAGAAGACTTTTTTGCATCCTGCCGGAAAAGATGAGAATATAAATGAATGATTTATCTGACATTAATCAAAGAATACAAGTGTAATTGCAAATTTCTCACGCCAGATCTTCTGAGAAGTTCAAGTACATTTTCACTAAGTATATTTTTTGCAGGCTCGTATCAGCTAAAATGGTAGTGGAATATCATAAATAAGCAAACTTAAATTGTTTAAATAGAAACTATGAAGAGTTTTATTCAATTATATAGTATTTTAACCTATATATTTTTTTAAAATAGCCAAAGATAGACTTCAAGCGGGAACTTGATGCATTTCCCACAGAATCAGCATCTCACTGTATCATCTAACACTGTCCTCCTTATTAGAAATTATTCTCCTAATGGTGATTGATTGGTCAGGCATTAGGGGGTTGTTGTTTTTCCTACTGAAGGCCATCAAGAACACGTCCAAATTTCGTGGCTATCACATTAATCAAAGGGATACAAAATCCAAGGACAAGAAGCTAAACAGATGTTTTAAGAATGTAAGCCCTGGGTTATAAAAGAACAGGACAAAAACAATCTAAGCCCACTTAGATCTGTAGTGTCAGCTTGTTTAGCCAACCTAAATGCATATAAGAGGCTACAAGATCATTCCTGCAGGAAAAAGAAGTTTCTCACCTGTCAGCTGGAAAGATTTAACAGCACTTTATAACACATTCATATTACAAAAATCCCTCTTCAACTGCTCACTTGTGACACCACTCCTTAGAAAGTTACTAGCAAAGTGCCTACTGAGATTTTCAAGGAAAGACTTCACCCACCTAATTCCGATTTGGTACACAGTAAGGGTGAGAAAAATGAGTCCTAATGAGAAGAACTATTTGCATTTTTTTACATGCTTTTCTTTGGCCGGAAATGATACTGTGAGGTCTTCTGTTCAACCACTTGCCACTTTCATCATCTCATCAAAGACCAAAATGTATTCAGACAACATGTGTGACAGAGAAATGAACACTGAAGTCCAAAGGGCAACTGACCTAAAATGGAGACCTTGCTCAGGAATTCTTCATACATCTTTCGCTTTCTCAGTGTGCTGCCCTGTTATTAAAGAGAGAGAGAGAGAGAGAAAAGGCAGAACATTACACGAAGTATTTTTGTGATTTGCTCCTCCAGCTGCTCTTTCTGATTTTTTTTTCTTTCTGAAACTTAAACACAGCCAGTATAAATAGCCTATGGCAAGATTTTCTTCATAAAATGTCTGGGTAAACCGTATCCTTGATAAGTAATGTCAGTAAGGATCAAATTCATCCCTCATATAATTCCACTGACTTGTGTGAAGTTACTGGACACCAAGGATGAATTTGGTCCCTTTTCAGCAATTAATTTTAAGCAGCTGCATCTCTCCATTAATTTTTTTTATATTATTATACATGAGGCCCACAAGTAGTGAGCTTACAATTAAAAAATGGGAGGAAACCCATTACAGATTCAGTCTGATCTGCCTGCTCAGACACTTTTGGCTTCAATGCGGCTCATCAAGGGTTTATTATTAAGTATTATTTTATATTATTTTTATATATATCTTTACAGCACCTTCTATAATGGTGCCCCAACCTAGTTAGGCCCTCTAGGTGCATCTGGAATACAAACAAACAAAATTACTATTGTTATTCTTGAAAAAAGTTTTGATGATGTAGCATTTTATCTGGTTACATGCAGCCATCATAAAGAGTTTTCAGAACATCAGAAAGGGATTCAATTATGACCCTAGACTGTTCAAATACAAGATGCACTGCACCCAGATTACTCTTTGCATCAGAAAAGGTGTCCTGCCCTACAGAACTTTCCCAACAGTTTTACCCACACATTAGTAATCTCACCCCTTCTCCCCGCATTGTATAGTCATAGGTGATCTAAAAAAACAAGTCCCATCCCTGGTAACAAACAGCAAGCCATAGAAAAAGGTTGTTCTTGCCATCATTCAATATTTGCTTGGTTTACAATTATTCACTCTGCAGAGCTGTATAAGAATCAAGCCCATTTTCCGGCTGTGTGAAAGATCTTGGTAGAAGGTGCACCTGCTAGCCAGAGCTATGAAGGCAGAGCCCAGTGCAGGGAGGACATGCTAATCTTTTGAGGAATGGGGAAACCCAGGCCACATTTACTCACACCATGAGTGGATAAGCCATAAATAAATATTAGTGTTTGCTGTAGAAAAAGCCACTTGTCTTGTCCTCCCATAAGGGGAGAGTGTTGATGGGTGCTGGGAAGAGAAAAGAAAAGGGCTGTATAATAATCTCCATTGTCAAAGCATCCAGTAAGGGTGAAAATATAAAACTGGGACAAAACTCTGGAAAGAACAGAGCCAGATACCTCTATTCAGTTATACAAACAATTAAGAACTAAACTTCTCTCCTCCTACACCCACCCATAGGTCTGATCCAAAACTCATTGAAGTCAAGGGGAGTCTTTCTAGTGATTTCAACAGGGTTTGGATTTGGCCCCAGAATAACAGCACCAGCAGTTACTGCCACCTTCTCTCTACTCCTACACCAGCTCTGCAGTGGGATAGAAGCATCAGCACCAGCAGTATCGGCTAATTACGCTCCTTCTGGGTCCACATTGCATCAGAGCAGCAGTCACTGTCATTTTTGCTCCTCTCCTAGGCTCCTTCTGTACTGGAGTAGAACCACCAGACCAGTAGTGGCTGCCACGTTCTACCAGGTGTCTTTGCACCACAGCAGAAGCAGCAGCCAACATCATCGCTCCCATCCTTCACAACTGTATAGCCCCCTGATGATCCTTTGTCTCCCAGGATCTCTCCTCACATGCTGAGATAGCACTGGTAAACTTCACCTGACCTCTTCTTCTGACTAACTATGTTCTCTACCTCAGAGGCCCTCAGAGTACTGGAAATGCCAAGAGTAAAAACACAAACTTCAAATGGAGGAGTTTCTGCAAACCTCGCCAAATCCTGACAGCTCACTGTGAGACAATGAATGGAAAACTGGACCTTGTGTACTCCCTGCTCTCCTCCCTGCAATCCAGAGTGGAAACCAGACCAGCAAAATTGACAGCTGTGGAAAACCAGATTGGTGGTTTAGATCGATGGGCCAGGGCATGTAGAGACAGATGTGGAAAATGCTTTTAAAATTACTGCGGACACAGATGAATTTTAAGAAGCAGTAATCAGAAGCCATGAAAGGCTGCCTGACCACAGCCTGGAGTATTTAGAGAACTAGACGAGAGACAGAAAGGTAAGAACTCTAGACATCCTGGCTGGCACTGAGGGCAAAGAGCCCATCAATTTATTTAAGAAATGTGTGTGTAAACTCTTGATTCTGTAAGATTATAACAATGCCAATGCAGTTCTATAGAATTCTCAGACAAAACTAGCCTGATTGGAATATTGTAAGTGTGAAGAATTAAATGGAAGTTTATTATTATTTATTATTATTTATTATTATTATTGTGATAGCACCTAGAGACCGGAATCAAGACTGAAATTCCATTTGCACCAGGTCATGTGCAGAAACATGGTGAGAGACAGTCCATATAGGCCAAAGATCCTATGGTCTAAATAGATACAACAGACAAAAGGGAGGAGAGAAAAGAGGGGAAAATGGACTTGCTCAAGGTTACACAGAGCCAGTGGCAAGCTAGAAGTGGAGTCCAGTTTTCCTGACTCCCATTATACCAAGGAGACAGTTCTTCAAAAGAAAAGAGACAATGCATTCTAGCAACAAAAAGCCCCAATGATTTCCCTAGACCTCATCCTAAGGACCTACAACAAAGGAACACAATTGGTAGAAATAAAAAAGGAGCAAGGCTAGCTGCCACATATTAAAAAGCCTGCACCCTGTCTACACACAGCTTAAGAGATCCGTATTATCAGGCAGGTGCATCCCTGCGTCACACCTATTAAATATGTTTACAATTTTTTTCTAGTGTAGAGAGGGCCTAGTTCATGTGTTTGGGAAAGAAACCTTTAAAGCAGGGGTAGGCAACCTATGGCACAGGTGCCGAAAGCGGCCCGCGAGTTGATTTTCAGTGGCACTCACACTTCTCGGGCCTGGCCACCGGTCCAGGGGGCTCTGCATTTTAATTTAATTTTAAATGAAGCTTCTTACACATTTTAAAAACCTTATTTACTTTACATTCAACAATAGTTTAGTTATATATTATAGACTTATAGAAAGAGACCTTCTGAAAAGGTTAAAATGTATTACTGGCACGCGGAACTTTAAATTAGAGTGAATAAATGAAGACTCGGCACACCGCTTCTGAAAGGTTGCCAACCCCTGCTTTAAAGTATGAACTAAATGTGCCTGAGTCTGCAGCCAACCTGGAACAATAGTTCTGAGATGTCGGAATTGCTTCTATTCATCTCAGTAAGGTATTAATGCTGAAATTGGATGCCATTTCATGGTGCTTGGAAAAGCATAACTCTGCTTGGGTGCTGGAGAGAGCATGCTGAGCTGTGGGAGTTGCGATGCAGGGCCGGTTCTACGGGTGGGAGAGCAAAGGCAGTCACCCTGGGCGCCACCTTCAGGTGCCAGACCACTGTGCTGTTCGGCTTTTTGTTGTTGTTGTTGTTGTAGTTACTCTGCTGTGATTGGCTGGCCATTTTTTGCTCTGCTCATTGGGCTGGTTCTGCTTTTTTGTTGTTGTTTTTGGTCTGCCATTTGGGGGTGAGAGTGGGGAGGAGCCAAAAACGTTTTCCACCCTGGCTGGCAAAACGGCTAGGGCTGCTCCTGTTGCTATGATGTACAAGAGCCAATACATCCCCCCACTGTCCATCAGGAAAGCAGGGCAAAGCAATGCCCTCACATGAAAGTCTTGAGTTCTTCAGGCAACCCTACTTGGCCATCAGCTCTTGCACTCTGTCCAATTACAGAAGAAAAGAGTCTCTGCTTCCTCTCACCACTTCCAAAGCACTTGCCCAGGCCTGGGCATAAAACTTAGTTCAGAATGTTTTGTTGTTACTTTAGGATATCCTTCTGTGTTTTGACTGCCTCCAGGGTACAGCAGAGGGATACTTTAGAGAAAACATTACTACAGTATTATTACAACACAAACACATGGTTATTTGTTCTGGTATTCAGATCAGTATTGTGGACCTTTATACCACATGGAAACAGACAGAGAGAGAATTTTTGATCTCCTACTTCTCTGCCTCCTTTAATCCCCATCTCCAGCCTTCTCCTCACATTCTTCCATTTGTTTTGTGCCATCTCGTCTGCTTTTTATAACTTGTCCATTTAGTATAGTAGCCTGCCCTAGCTACTGGCCACAGTTTGACTGCGGACAGGAGGGTGGTAGAATTACAAAGCCAGTGGATGAAGGAAAGTGTCATGGGTAATATATCTAGATTTTAAGAAAGCACTGGATTGTCCCATAAAACATTACTCAGAGAGTCGATGTAAATCAGACAGAATATGAACACTATCATAATCCTTTGCACTATCGTAACCTTTCCATTAGTTTCCTGTCTACTTGAGAATCAGAGAGGTGCCAAGTGGAATGTTGCAGGGATCTGTGTTAGGCCTGTTCTTATATAAGCTCCTCGTTAATGATATAGGAGACCTATCTAGCCAATAACACACTAATGAAATCTGCAGGTTGGGAAACATTGTGAAAACCTGGCAGAATGGGGAAATACCACCAAGGGGCCTAGAGAGATTTGAAACAGGGGTAGGAAAAATAATGAGATTCAGTTTGGAAAATACAGCTAAGAGATCTAGGGAAAGCAATCCAAGGCACAAATATTCAACGGGACAGAGAAACCTGGAAAGTAGTAATGCTGAAAGAGATTTATGGACAGTCAGACGTGAGTTCGCAATGTGATACTGCAGCAAAAACAAGTCCAATACAATTTTGATCTGTATATGCAAAGACATCCTACCACAGAGCAGAGAGATAATAGTCTTAACATATATGGTTTTGGTGTAACTATACCTAGCATGTTATGATCTGTCTGGTCCCTCCTTACCAGAAAGACATAGACAAATTGTAAGGAATTCAGGGAAGAATTAACTGAAACATTTAGGAATGGCTTGTAAGGAAATATTAACAGTTTAAATATGTGTTGTTTAGCTGATCAACAAATAAGAGGGTTTTAAGGAGAGGAAATGAAAATGATCTACAAATATCTAAAGGATGTAAACTCCAAGGACGCACAGAAACTACAATGTAGGATACAAGGAAGCATAACTAGGAGTAATGTGAGGAAGTTAAGAAAGGAGTAATTTAAGACGAATATCAGGAAAATCTTCCTGACTGTGAGATCTATTAGCCCGTGGAAAAGTTTCCCAAAGGAAGTGGAGAAGTCTCATTGTTTGGGACACTTAAAACCGGGACAGATAAAAACACTAGTAAGTGTACTTTAGGGAACAATTCTACGCTAATAGGGAGCTTGACAAACTGATCTGATCTGTCTCCCCTCCACCTCCTTCTGCTTCTTTCCACCCACCCTCTTAGTCTCCTCTCCCTCCTTCTCTGAAGCAGAATCCTCATTCACAAGTTCATACTTAAAAGCTTACTGTTCCCATTTACAAGAAGGAATCTTTAATATGGAGAGGGCAGTGTCTCCCTTTAAATTCTAAGCTACAGTATTCCTATTGGTGTCAGTCAGTAGAAGCAAGACCAGATTAGTTCACCAACTCCATCCCAGAACGGGGCTCAAATCCCTTCGGTTTAGAGGAGTTCAAGACTTAGCAGGCTCCCAACTTAGTTTAAGCAGCACACAGCTTGGGAAAAACAAATGCCATAGACTCAGAGATTGTAAACAGGTCCCATGGGGGCAGGGATGGTCATTGTTCTGTATACATTAGGGTAGCCAGGGCATCTGATGCCCCCAAACAGGTACTCAAATTGCCCCTTCCTCCTCTACTTTCTGTCTTCCCACTCCAATTTATCCCTTTCTTCCCCTCTGCTCGCCTCTTTGCTTTCCTTCTCCAGCTCCTTTTATTTATTTATTTTCAGAAGTACAGCTGGGCTGGCTGGAGTTGATTGGGTATTTCCTAAAAAGCCCCACCTTGAATGACAAGCCAAACAAACGGCTACCGCATGGTAGAACAAGGCTCAAGTTTCAAATAAAAGGGTTATGCTGGCAGGTCTGCAGCTGGCAGGAGGTGCTGGAATGGCGACCATTCCATCTCCGTTTTAATCCCTACGTAAAACTGATATTGAATTATGCTTAAAACGTACATTCTTAAAGGAGCACAGAAAGTCACTGAAACAATGCATACTAACCATGAAAACAAAGTATTCCATAAGCTCCTACTGCTATACTGCACAGATGTTAAATGGAATGCCGGCGTTGGATTTGGTTTATGTTTTGACCACCATGCAATGTACATTGTACAAAAATGTGCAGTTGTTGTGACTTAATTTTTCTGAGTGGTAAAAGAAACAGTGTTCTCAGATCCAAAGCAGTATGAAGCATTGCTGGTAAAACAAGGTCAGAACAAAATAAATGAAGTCAGACATTACAGTAGGGAGGGACTAACCTTGATTGATCATTAGTTGTGTCCCAATAGTATAGCCCGTGGATATAAGTAACTAGCTGTGAATAAATTGAGGCTGGAAATTAGAAGAAGGCTTCTAACCATCAGAGAGGTGAGGTCCTGGAACAGCCTCCCAATAGGAGTGTTGGGAGCAAACAACCTAACCAGTTTTAAAATGGAGCTTGATAAATTTATCCATGAGATTATATGATGGGGTTGCCTGCAATCCCTGATGATCAAGGAAGTCCCTTCCAATCCTACGTAACTCACTGTGTATAAGCAGGGCCGGTTTGTCATGCCACAGACAGACCCCAGCGACTGCAGGACAAAAGGGGCTGTTGGGGTTTGTAGCCATTCAGGTCAGAGGTGAGAAGGTCACAATTGGCCAGATGGCTCATGTGGACAACTTCAGTGATGTTGTGGCTGACTAGACCAAAGTTTGTGTGTCCAGCCTGTAACTCCTCCCCTATAACAGCCAGGTCAAGTGAGTTGGAGGGTGGGTAAATTACTCTCTGAAAGGAGAGTATGCATGCATCCGAAGAAGTGGGTATTCACCCACGAAAGCTCATGCTCCTATACATCTGTTAGTCTATACGGTGCCACAGGACTCTTTGCTGCTTTTACAGATCCAGACTAACACGGCTACCCCTTTGATCTCTGAAAGGAGAAATTATAACACCTTTTTAACAGATTAATATGTGTTATATCCTCAGCCTGAGGGCTGATTTGGCTGGGGGATGGACTTGATGTTTTAGTATGGGGCACTATTAGAAAATGGACATTTGTCTCCTTTTATCCTTGTATATGTGGCATTCTCTGTATGCAATCTCGGGGAGCTCCCTATCCCCAAAGGTTTTCAATCCAAATGGCAAAGAGAGCAGCAACATTTTAGCAACTTAAGCTGCATGACAATTCCAAGCCATAGATTCCTTACTACCCACACTCAGGAAGATATAAACATAAAAACAAAGATACTCACAAACGTGTTACATAGGTAAGGCAAGCAACATACAACACAGATAACTTTCCTAGACAGAGGAAACAAGGTTAGAGAACTGGGTGGTGTGCTCAGAAAGAACATTTGGGGAGGTGACGGGGAGAGTTGACTGGTTTAGAAGAACTTTTTTTACCCCCATAGAATTTCAAAGTTATAATGCTTTGTGAAAGACTGCAATGAATGCCAAGCAGTTTCTTTACACATCTCAACTGAAGGAACTGACCTGAGGCTTGCTATCATCACAGCTAGTTGAGTGCGTTTAAGTATGACCCTCAAGCACTAAGCTGCCTAGGAAGAGATGATGAAATATGCAGAAATACATCTGTTTTAACATGGTTCTTTCAAGACAGGCTGAAGCAACAAATGGATGGCAAATGAAATCAAAAGCTAGATGGACTGTGTGCATCAGACTTTAGTCCACTCCAAGAAAAAAAAAAGTTACATTTATGGATACAGTAAATCTAAAAGCATCATTGAGATGCTTAAGTGGATAACAAAAATGGCAATGAGCAGAAGTAATGGCTAAGAGACCAGACAATATGTGGGGCATCTAAAATACTAAGCAACTCTCTGACAGAGGGCAGTAGACATTCCATTTTTAATGGCACCAAGTATACCACTTTAAAAAAAAAAAAAAAAACAACAACCCTGAAATGTAAAAACAACAAAGTGCTCATACACAAAATCATCTTGCTATGAACCTAGTGACCGAAAGCAGCAAGGGATTCTAAATGCATTTTAAAGGCAGTTATCTGTATATTAGAATCAGATAGATGCTCACGATAGTCAAGCTGTATCTATGTTTAGCATACTTGCACCAGCAACCTCTGCTGCAGGTTATATGCCTTTTTAGTAAAATTCCTTCTGGCACCAGAAATGCCCACCCAGCTTTTGAAGATAGTTATCAAATGGAGATGGGCATCTGACCCCTAACTGAGTGATCAAACCTGAATGGTTCACAAGCTTCAATGTGATTAGTTATTGCCATTTTCATCAAGTTTTAGACCAAAGGGGCCTCAAAAGCGAAGATGATTGTGAAATTTTCCTCTCTATTCTTGTGTAATGGCATTAGATAGATTAAAGTAAGAACCAAACGGCCTTTCTTAAAAAGCCAGAGAACACATCAGTTATGCTGTTTATTTCTCTCTTGTAAAATTTCACTTTTGTACTTTTGAATCGTATTTGCACCAAGCAGATTCATCTCAAGCAGTATTCTAGATACCTGTCTTGATTGCCTTAGTCAAGTACTAGTGGACAAGTTATGTTCTCCTTCCCTATGAGTTTAAAAAAACGTTTTAAATAAATGTCTTATTGAAGGTCAACGAATGCTGGTCCTGTACTAAGCAGCTTTCAAATCGTACTCATCCTGTTCATCCACAGAACTGATACAGCATCTTCAGTGGCATTACTAGCTGCTTGTCAATGAACCTCAATCCCGTCCTGCAGGGGCCACCCCCTAACTCTAAGGATGGAAGAATAATTTCATCTACTTCTCCAATGAGTCTTTAGCTCCTCTACTGAGAGTGCCAGTTGTGCTGGTGATTTTTGTGATGTGGACACCAGTCCATGAAGAACTAGATGTATGCCACAAACTCACTTCACTCAGGCACCCACCAGTCATCAAATGGCATAAATATTACATCATGGCTGAACTCAGTTGGATGTGAACTAATGACCCTGACACTGAAAGCCATTGTATCCCTTTGCTAAACTCTTAAGCTACCCACCCAGTAATTCCATTTGTACTGTATATATTTTTAATACACATTCTTTTCTTACCAAGAAATCATAGTAACATTTGCTCCAGGCCAGAATGAAATAATGTAACCAATGAAGAAAAGTTCCTATCAAGAAAGATGCTTTAAATAACATTATTTGAGTGTAAACTATCTGCAGGAAGGGAATATTTTGTGGCGGAGAAAAGAGTATGTACATTCACATCAGAAAAACAAATAATTGTGGTGAAACTAAGACATTGCTTTAGCTAAGCGTGTGCAGTTTTAGGGCCGTGCAGTGTTATTTATTTATATTGTGCCATGGACAAACGTGGCATTTTGTTGACAAACAAGGATGCGGGGGAGGTAGGGGGTTCATTTCCTAGACTCACTGAAGTCAATGGGAGTTTTCTCACTGACTGTAATGGAGCCAAGAGCTCATTCGGAGCTCCTGCCAAGAAGAGCTTATAGTGTAAGTTAGAATGAAGACAACACAAGGCAACAAGCATGGGATGGTGTTGAGGGAGGATAGGAGGGGGTTGACAACAAGAAGATGATGTGTGGTAGCTTAGAGGAGTAATGTGGACCTCTTGAAGGTTTCACAGTTTTAAATAATTACTGATGTATTATTATGTATGATAGGGGAAGTACTCAGGGGTTCCTGGCACACAGACCCACAGTTTTATTTTAATGTGCATTTGTTTGTTTTAGAGCCTTAAACTGCAAAGGTTTTAGCACTGATATAATTTGAATGTAAAATATAAATGTTGTGCACATTTATGGCACTGCATAAAACTTTTAATAGTACCAGTAATGTGAATAAGTCATAACATTTAAAACTCACCATTAAAATGCGTCTGTAGCTGTCCCTGTCGATGCCCCAAAGTTTGAGGTCTGTCTTGGCCTTGACAGTGGCAGCTCTTGGTGTTCCATAGATCAATGCAAGCTCCCCAAAGCTGCCTCCTTCTCCAATGCTGGTCACCCATTCTCCATTTACATAAACCTACAAAAGGAAGAGGGAAAAAATAATCGGGGGACTTACCTGTGCTTTTTCCTTCTACTTCCAGTTACCTAAAAACCCATTCATAATTTCCTATCTATCTAAGTTGGATAGTGCTGGGAGGCACAGAAAGGAAACAGTAGCCTAACAGTTTCCTCGCTCGGTTACAAAAGAGGGTGACAACCTGCTTTGTGGACAGAATTTCAAGTCTTCTTGCTTCAGCACAATAATTGTATTTACTCGCTGAGTTTTCAGCTCCTGTGGTTAACTGGCATCAAGTTTTCCTTCCTTGTGTTCAGCACTCAGAGAATCGACAAGCAGAACTGTCACAACTTTGGCTTTTTATTAACACTGTCAAACTTGAAAGGAAGGAGATTTGTTAAAAACTGTAATGAGATTTGTCGGAAAGCACCATAGCTGTGAACTGAAAAACAGAACAAAACAAGGAAAACATCTTCTGAAAGGGGAGATTTTTCTTTTTTAAGCTTATTCTCTTCATCAATTATCCAAGGATAGTTTTCAAAGTCTCCCATTGACTTAGTGGGTTACTGACTACTTTGGATTTGATAGCATGTAAATATAACTATCCTTTTCCTTCCACTCATGTACCAGCTCTATGGATCTCCAGGACCCATAATTAATTTATTAAACTACCATTATGATCCTGCTGATGAAATGGATCAGATCCAAAGCTATTTTAGATCAGAAAATATTATTGATTGATGTAGTTATCGCACAACATTTTTACTGGGTGAAATACAACCCAGTACGGAGGGCCTACCCAAGTTCCTCTGCATCATGTAAGTCCTTCACTTGAGTAGACAGGGTGTGGGCAGGGTCCCTACACTAGAGTGAATTCCTCCTGCTATCCACTGACAGTACAGCTTCTGAGGCATTAAATTGCATTCAGAGAATGAGATTGATTGTGTATTTTGCAGCATGCATGTAGTTTTGTCACTATACACTGACATAAGGGGCATCCTTTTTAGGCTGTTAATGTGTTAAGAAGTTTAAAGAACAGCAGACACTGCATGCACATATCAAGTGCAGAATAATCCTAATGTATTATGGAACAGTAACAATAGAAATCAATGAGACTGAACATTAGCGCTGTAACAGCTCTATAAAGAAAAATGTAATAAAAAAACCATACAATTATTTTGTACTCAAACAGGAAAAAAGAAAAAAGAAAACCAAAATAATTTCACATAACCTATTGCAAATAATGGATTCATGCAATTTTTTTAATATAAATTAAGACCCTGTATTACTTAGGAATGAAAAAAATAAGGTGTCTAATATGGGGCAAAATATATGGATATTTGGTCTTTTCGCAAAAATAAAAACAAATTTCAGTATATTTTGTGTGTGTGTGTGTGTGTATATCTATCTATCTATCTATCTATCTATCTATCTCTTAGGCTGAAAAGATGTCCCTTGTACTAAAGCCCAAATCAATCTCAGTTTGTTTTGCCCAATACTCATTCAAGCCCTGATCCAGCTCCCATTGAGGCATTTCCACTGACTTCAATAGGAATTGGAACAAACCTTCAGGGCATGGGGCAGCTTAACTGATCAGAGACCTTGTATGAATGTAAGGCCTGCGTGGGATTTCTATTAGCCCTAATGCTGAACTATAGCTGAAGAGCCAGTGTTGTGGGTCTCTGTATTCCAGGAGCATCCTGGAGATCAAGGGATAGAAGCAAAAGGTAAAAAATAAACCAAAATAGGCAGGCAGTAACCAAGCCATGAATGCAAGCCATGAAGGTCATTTGTAGCTGAATTTCTTCATTACTACGGGAGAATGTCACATTAAATAATAGCAGGGTTTCTTTTGATCTGTGACATAGGCTTTGAAAGGAAAACCAAATGGAATGTTGGGTCAATCGTTAATTCTTCTCATGATGCGAAACTTACACACAAAAGAGTTTTTAAAAGTCCAAAGTCTAGTTGAAGTATGAATCCTGGAACCCCTACATGTCAAAAGCAGGGAAGGTGGATGAATAAAATGAGGGGCCTATAAAGTTTGGTAACCTAATGAAAGTAAATCTTAAAAAACAAAATACCTTCCATATTTAAACATTGCAAAATTGGCCAGATGCATTTTTCTTAGAGATGGTGGGTAGGTGTCTTCTTATTGTGAAGCATCAGGAATAGACAACCAGCAGAGGTAGACACTGCACTACACTGCCCCATCGGTCTGCTCCAATAAGGCAACTCTTATGTCCTCAGTGAGGGTCTGATCCAAAGGTAAAATCCACTCAATGAGTTTTGGGTTAGGCCCTGAATGCCAGCTGATCTCTCATCCTGAATTTACATTCAGGACAGAAAGTTATTTTGTATACGGTGTCTTGCTGTTGAGCTGAATTTCTATTATTGCGTAAAAGTGTGGTAAGATGACTTGCTAACATGATGGGTGTTTCTTTAGGACCGAAATGACAGCATCTGAACTATAAATGGGAAGTGAGCTCACTCCAGCACCCACATTTTAAAAATGTAACATGGAAATTCTTGTTAAGTCAATAAGTGGCAAACCAAAGGGGGAAATTAATCTGGTGAAACTCAAAGTAGAGTGAGTGAAGTACTGACATTTATAATAGTTGCACTGCAATAAAAAAGGCTGAAGTTAATCCACTCCAAGCCATCTTTAATTTTACTATCCCACTTGACTAGACTCCACAAAACATGTCTGACATATGATTTGTAAACAGTTTATGAAAATGGTCAAACCCCACTAAGTGTGTCAGGTTTAAAGCATTCTGAACTGAAACCAAATCTTGATCCGATGACATGATCACTGGGCCCAGCACTCTCTTCCCCAATAAAAACACCATTTTCCAATTTCAATCTCCTGAAGACAAAACAACACAAGAACAACTATTGTCCTTTAAGAGGAAAGCCATTGTACTACACTCTCCAGAATGCTCCCTAAGTCAACAATAAACTGTTGTCTTCATGATGATGATAAAGTGAATTGATGATATATTATACTGTCATTCTGTCCTTTAGCTGAAAGTTCAACCCCACTAAGATTCCTTTCTTTAGGTGGAGTTAAAAAAAAAAGAGGAAAGAAAAGGTGAAGATGAGGCTATTTTGGGAAAGAAATATGTGTTGCATGGCAGCAGCTTGGCAGATCCCCTTTCTCTCCCTCCAAAAAAATACTGGTCATAGGATCTGGCTTATACATTTTATATATTTATGAACCCTCACCAGTGTAGAGAGTACACAATCAAAACAGTCCGAGTTGTTACTTGGACAGCTGACCCAGCTGCACAGTAGTGGGAACTTTTGACTTTCATGTAGCTGTAAAGGAATGCATAGCCGCAGATGCCCAAATATGAAGGGCAATCATGCTGCCAGAGCCTGGTACTTTCTGGAGATCAAAGGCATTCTAGATTTCTATTGTTTTTCATCTCTGTTGGTATGAACACTGCAATTTTTGTTAGCAAGAAAAATTACCCAAGTGGGCTCACTTTCTATTTTTTATATAGAAGGTTAGGGGGGGGAAATCTTGTGTGAGATTGTACTCTTCAATTCCTTTTCTCACAGGCTGTGATATACATTAGGCACTAACCGTGAGAGAAAATCGAAGCAACTCACACAAGGCTCAGTGGTCTAGGAGCACATCTTCGTTTCGTTCATCTTCAGGTTACTTATAAAAATAGGATTTAATCTTACCAATAATAGTAACTCCCCCATTTACTTGGGAAGTGGGATATGGACGTATATTCAGACCTAGTGAATGTACTTCTGCTTTTCAGTCCTCAGTTTTATATTGTTGATTTCTTATTAACCATTTGCATTTCTTGCTGCCCCTCTACACCCTATGGAGGCAATCTCACTCATTTAATACATTTGTGTATTGAAATTATCCCGGTATTACAACTTTCAGCATCCCATTATGTTATGCAATAACTTCAGCTCTGTGTCTTGTCTGGATACAGTAGGTCCAAATATTTCTGTTCCCAAAATAGAAATGAGGCTCATTTCTTCTTGGAAATCTAAATGAGTTTTAAACATGACGTTTTTATACATGTGGGTGACTTTCTCACATGATGCTATCAAAATTTTGGACTATCTTTAAAATCCTCAAAAACTCAAAGTGGCATCTTGAAAATTGTAACCCAGAGAATGTACTTATTAGATTTTTAAAAATCATCCATTAGAAAATACAAAGATGTGAAACATGGGCAATGTTAATGATTGAGGAATTCTAGTTGTCATGGATACATTTAATTAAATACACAGAAAAAAAGGGTAGGGAGGCTCTTCAGCAAAGGCAATACCATTAGATCTCATTGACCAATAGGTTAGTATTAAGTCTAACTAGCTCTTAAAGATCCAGCAATATTCATAGACCAGCTGCTGTGTAACTTTTGTTTGTTTCACTTTGTTTTATCTTTATATTTCTCCATACAAGGGTGGCTGTGGCCTTTGTAAACTTGCCAGTTTTACCCAAGATGAACAGATAAGATTACCTTAGTGTCTACAATATTTCTTTGTACTTGTCTATTATATAATGCTGTAGGAAATACCCTGAATATGATAAATATTCAAATTATTTAAGCACAAATACTATTTAGTTATCTGGACAACTGGCACGTTTTTACTTGGTTTTTCACCATAGTGCATTTGGCTGTTGTTTTACAAGAAGAAAACACCCGAAAATGATTGCAAAAAGAGTTACAACCCTATTAAATACAATAGGAAGTTGTTGTTTTAAAAAATATATTTTAAAAGGATAGTTGATGGTGGTTTTTAAGCAAAATGTGCGGTTATAAGATTAAAATAATAAACAGGAGGACAGTTTCATATTTAGAAATATGGATTAGAGATTTCTGCAAGAAACACATATTTTAGCAGGTACTTTCAACATCTTTACTGGAAACCATAATATAAACCTCACTAGATTCATTTTTGGCATACATCCACATTTTTTCCAAGTAGTAGAGTTTCCAGTAGACAGCTGACCTCTGAGACTTAAAGCCTCAAGCCATAATCTAGCTAGCAGAAAGTTATTCCTCATACAGGGCTAGACCATGAGTTAACAATCTTCCCTGAGACAGTGGCAATATGTGCTACCCCTGCAGCAGCCCAATAGGGAGATTCTGACTATGACCTATTGAGTCACAATCTCTCTCCCAGTCTCCCTGCTGCTCTGGTTGAAGGAGTACACCGTGCCAGGTTTGTACCTGGTACAGATATGATGCCTCATGCATTGGAGGCAAAGCCAAGGCTCCAGCCTTTTGTGTTTCCCCTCTTGCATTGTGAGTGGCACTACAGGTAGCTCAGTGGTGCCTTCTACCCCCTTTACTATCTTGTGCGGACATACAAGCCAGGCCACAATCTAGCTCACAGTAAATTATCTTGAAATAATGATCCACAGTAAGACACCGGTGCTGTATAGGCTCTTAAGAACATAAGAACGGCCATACTGGGTCAGACCAAAGGTTCATCATGCCCAGTATCCTGTCCTCTGAAATGAACAGACAGGTTATCATCAAGTGATCCATGCCCTGTCTCCCAATCCCAGTTTCACCTATAACGCGGTAAGATTTTTTGGCTCCCGAGGACAGCGTTATATCGGGGTAGAGGTGTATACTTGTAAGTCGTCATCCTTGCCAAAGGGAAGATAATACAAAAACTCACATACTAGAAAAGAAAGTTTCTCCTCTGACAATCCCTTTGGCCCACTGCTCCTGTAAACTATGTGGTGTTGCATTTGATTTTATTCTGTCGCCCAGTGACCATAGACAGAAAAGTTATGGATATATAACATTAAGTTATTTGTATTTAATTTTTCTCATTTATCCTCCCGCATTAGGGTGACCAGATGTCTCAAATTTATAGAGACAGTCCTGATATTTGGGTCTTTTTCTTATATAGGCTCCTATTACCCCTTCCTGTCCCGATTTTTCACATTTGCTGTCTGGTCACCCTATCCCGCATATGTAGAGATGGTCAGACATAGTGTTAGACTGTCCTTTTATTTTGTTCTTCATAGATTTGCAAAATTATCCGTATGGGGAAGAGTTTCATCATAACTCTTGTACTTACTAATTGGAGTACATATTCCTATAACTCTAACCATATACTGCCTGTGATCTAAAGAGTTTCTTCCTCAAAAAACTGCATGATATTTTTGCAGGTAGCATCTGATATTTTTAATTATAGCAATTGCAAGTATCATTACCGTGTATCTTTGCATTTGTACAGAAAATCAGGTTCCATATCAGTCATTGACATTCTCAGAATATATTGCTCCATGGATCCACCATCTTGGGGTCACGCACTTATCTGTGCTGTGCAGACCACGGGAACACTGAAAGCTGTTAGCCCAACACCACTCACATGGTTAAAGTTAGACATGTATTGATGTATCTTGTTGGGCTATAGGTCTGGGGTAAAATTTTCAAAAGTGTGTAAGAGGCATAGGAGCCTAAGTCCCATTTTCAAAAGAGACTTAGGCACTCAGGAGCTTAAGTCTCTTTGAGTTTCAGTGGTATTTATGCCCCTGTAACGAGGTTCACTCACTGCTGAGGCACCTCCTTGTGGCTGGGTCTGGGGATTAGCTCTGACTTCCTTACTCTCAGTTCACGCTGTGGCCCTCCAGCCACGTCACTGTACAGTTTTCCCCTTCCAGGGTATCAAAGTCTCACCAGACTAGCTGATCAGGTGCCATTCCAGGCAGTCTTTCCATTCAAGACTGTGCTACTTTCCCCACGGCTGGTAGGGGAACCCAGACCCAACCACTATTCCAAGTTCCAGTCCAAGGATCCTACAATGAGCAGCCAAGGTCAGCACTGTCTCAAGCCTTGCTGCCGCTTCCCTGGTCTTCTTCCTACGCTGCCCTTTGCAGGCCTCCTTCTCTACCACCTCTCTGGGTAAACCCTTCCCTCAGGATGAGGATCCCAGGGCTTCCGCTCCGCCCAGTTTCCTGCTCTCCTCACTGTGCCCGGAGAGTGACTGCAGACTTTCACACTGCCACCCTTTTCTGCTCTCCCTTCCTGGCTTTATAAAAGCCCTGCCAACTCCAGCCAAGATGGGTTCCATCTTCAATTAGTGCTTGTCCTCCAGCCTAACTCCCCCCGCCCCGCAAGTGCAGCCTATCAGGTTAATTAGCCCGTCCAGTACTTCAAAGGTGGTGTGGGTTGAGCACCCTATCACATACTCTCCCCCTCAAGATTGCAATCCTCCGGGGTATGGATGCCTCCTACCCTGCGCGTCTGCCGAAGCTGGGCTCACAGGTCATCCCACTCCTGCTCTAGTTCACCTGCTCAGAGAAGCAGTTTGCCCTTCTGCTGGTACTTTTCCCTCTGGAACTGTAGGTCTTGTAGAGCTACTTGTAAAATCTGCTCCGTGGCTATCAATTTATCTTGTAGCCCCTTCTCTTGCTCTGCAGACACCTTCAAAACCCTCTCCCTCAGCATCTGAGTTCCCACTGTATACTGACTGGTGTCTACCTCACCTCCTTCAGGTGGGTCTTTGCAGGTGCCTTTCTCTCCTCCAGTTCTTTCTCATCCTCTATCATCACTGCCCCTTCAGCTTTCTCTATGACAGTTGCACAGGCTGAAGTCTACTAACCCTTTCTTCCAGCCCTTAGTCAGGACCCTGCCCTTCCCTCGGCCGTGGTTCTGCTCTTTGTCAGGGCAACTCCCTAATTCCCCAAAGGAAAAACAAGCACCAGCCCTTTTCTTCTCTCTCAACAGGTGGGATGCCTTAGGGCTTTCCTGTCTTCCTGCCTTCAGGGTAGGGCTTCTCGTCTCCATCCCCGGAGGCACATCCACTTTTAATGTATCTCTTCTGATCACAGACATAGCACTGCCTTGGCCGGGCTTCTGACCTCCTGGCCTGGAACCTCTTTTCCATTCTCTGCCCCTTTGGCCCCTGCTCGCTTCCTGGAGAATTTTAAGTAAATATTGCTGCTGTTCAGCTAACTTCGTCAAATAACCCTGTAGGTATATCTGCGCCTCCCATTGATTTCACTGGTTCTCCAGGGCCTGCGAAAGTAGGGCTCGGATCAGGGGTGCTGGAACAATTTGCATAGTGGGGGTGCGGAGAGCCATTGAACCAAACCATAAACCCTGTATATGATGGAAACCACTTCAAGCCACGGGGTGCAGCAGTACCCCCAGTACCCCTAGTTCCAGCACCTCTGGTTTGGATTTCTCTCTGTTGCCTGTCGGCCCCCTTCAGTGGGAGTGTTTAAATCTGGGGACCAGCTCAGGAGGGTATATCTGCCCTCTGCAAAGAAGGCCCCCATACACGGTAGCTCCATAGTCCCTTTTTTCCTGTCCTTTTCCTACTATGGGTCTTCACACTTCCCTTGTCCTCAAGCTTAAGTCTCTCTCCAGATGCAGCCTACGGGTTAATTAGCCTCTTCTGAGCCACCGTATCCCCCTTCAGGGGTGGTGTGAGGAGAACACCCCCTCACAGCTCCTAAGCCACTAAATTGCTCCTGAAAATTGTACACCTCCCCAGAAGCTGCAACTGCCCATAAAACCATCTGGTACCTGCACATGGAGGTTACTTTAAATCAGGCCTTCATGTACTCAATATTCAGTCAAAACAATCTTTGCATTTAGGTCCCTCCTTGGACCACGTATAGTCAGGATCATGTATGAAAAGGTGTCATTCTCTCAGTAAGAATTTGCTTAAAGTTGTGTAAAAGAGCTGCTAAGGTGGGGGATCACAGGATGTAGTGGGAGGACGGGGACTAAGACACCATCTTCAGTAACAGAAAATGCAGCTAACTATTCCCTAAAACTTCCAAAGGAGGGCAAGGCACTTTTAAGGAGGACTACGGTAAGATTCCAATATCTGTCTATTTTCTGCATATCATCGTGAAGTCAGTGAGTTTTGGATCAGGCCCTAAATGAATTTTTAAAAAGTAATTTTTACCACACTTCTATAAATACTGCACTTGTTATTTTCTGGCACTGCCGATGTGGCAATGTTTGCTATTGAGGCACGCTACCCTGCTTGATAGGAACAATGAGTCACACGGATTTCCTGAGGAGTAACTTCCAGAGGCAGAGTGTGAGGTTTCTCGATTCCCAACAATACCAATTAGATGGTCCCCTGACACAAACAAACCTCTAAAAAAAAAACAAAAAAACTTTCACTAAAATAACTGTATGCCTGCTGGCTGGATTCAAAATAAATCACTGCCTTCTTTAAATAATCCAAACAGAATTCATCTGGGAGTCTGCATAGCAACACTGCTAATGAGCCAGCCTGTCCTATCTAACAACTGTTGATATGTAAGACGTGGCTTCCAGAAAATTCAATGAGATGAGAAGACTGTACCAAATGAAAGCTGCAAAGGGGGTTGATTTCATACCACTCCTTAAGGTGAAGTTGATCAGACATGTACAGATTAGAACTGGAAACCAGATTCAGAGGGTAGCTTCCTTTCAAACACTTCCTGACAAAACCATTGCAAACTCTGATGGGCATTTTGTGATTTAAGAACTCAATTTATACTTTTTAGGAATCCTTGCTTTATCAATACAATGCATTGCTTGGTTATTCAGATCTAGTTTAAAAAGCAAATTAAGGTTTCAAAATTGAAACTAGCAGCCTGGGGCTCTCCCTTGATTTGAAAAGAAATGCACATGAGCTCAGATAAGTGATTAAAGAAAAGATTTTCTTTATGTTTCATATGGCCCCTCAGGTGCATTCCATCATGGTGGCCTGCTCCACTGAAGGCAGCACACTTACAGGTGTGGTTAGGGTTCTAAAGATAAAGTAATTTGCTTGATTATGATACCATATTATACTGCTTTGAATGGACAAATAAATGTGGCTGTAAAATATACCACTTATAATATTATACATAAAAGACCTAATGCAACAAAATCTAACAAGGTGACCAATCCTGTGAAATGCTGAGCTCCCCTCAGTTCAACAGGAGTGTAGAGTCACAGAACATTGCTGGATCAGGCCCTAGGCAAGTAGAATCATAGAACTGGAAGGGACCTCAAGAGGTCATCTAGTCCAGTCCCCTGCACTCAAGGCAGGACTAAGTATTATCTAGACCATCCCTGACAGGTGTTTGTCCAACCTGCTCTTAAAAATCCCCAATGATGGAGATTCCACCACCTCCCTAGGCAATTTATTCCAGTGCTTAACCACTCTGACAGTTAGGAAGTTTTTCCTGATGTCCAACCTAAACTGCCCTTGCTGCAATTTAAGCCCATTGCTTCTTGTACTATCCTCAGAGGTTAAGAAAAACAATTTTTCTCCCTCCTCCTTGTAACAACCTTTTATGTACTTGAAAACTGTTATCATGTCCCCCCTCAGTCTTCTCTTCTCCAGACTAAACAAACCCTATTTTTTCAATCTTCCCTCATAGGTCATGTTTTCTAGACCGTTAGTCATTTTTGTTGCTTTTCTCTGGACATTCTCCAGTTTGTCCACATCTTTCCTGAAATGTGGCACCCAGAACTGGACACAATACTCCAGTTGAGGCCTAATCAGCACGGAGTAGAGCGGAAGAATTATTTCTTGTGTCTTGCTTACAATACTCCTGCTAATACATCCCAGAATGATGTTTGCTTTTTTTGCAACAGCGTTACACTGTTGACTCATATTTAGCTTGTGATCCACTATGACCCCCAGATCCCTTTCATGAGCATGAGCAAGTATCATGAGCATGAAATTTTACTATGTAAACTTAGAATGAGCATCATATTGCAACAGTCTGATTAAAATAAATAAGAAGGGGAAGCAACTCCAAATCGGAGGTTAATTAAAACTTACATCCACTTCTCCTTGATCAATTACATAGAAGTTGTCTCCTTCATCACCTGGAAGCAAAAATATAAATGATGATTGTTTTCACAATGTCTGGTGGATGGTTATACAAATAATTTCCAATCCCCATATTTGATTCTACATATATTTGCACAGGTTTGCAGAGCTGATTATTTAAAGAGAAAATCATGTCCTTAACATCCATGCCTCGTTTCGCTCATGAACAGAAATATCAAGAGTGATTATTTATATTTTTTTCTCAGTTGTATTAGTTTATCCATTTTGATTTATTTAAAATGAAGGCAAACACATTAGAAACTTTGAATACCCTCAGGATACTAAAGTCCTGCTTCACTTGCTCTAAGCTTGCAAGTAAGTTGCCAAGTCTGGTAACTATGGACACGATATAGTGAGGTGCTGAGCACTCTCAACGACTATTGAAAATATTTTCCATCTTTTATTACTCTGTGCCAGAGTCCGCCCCCTTTATTCATGCTGAGTAGTACTTTACTCCGTGAGTAGCCCCCCATTTAAATCAATGTGGATACTTTTTTATTAGAATAATCTTTATTTATTTAGATTGTGGTACCACCTAAGAGCCTCAGTCATGGACCAGGACCCCATTATGCTAGGTGCTGGATTCTGCAGAACAAGACATTCCCGTGCTCCAAAGAGCTTACAATATAAATAAATACTTAGATACTTCTGGTATAAGATACTGCTGCCTGTGAGCAAAGATGGTAACATCCCTGGCCCTATAATTTTCTGAACATCAGAAAGAGTGGCATAAATTACACAATCTGAGCAAATGTATAAGGAAAAAAGTATGGAAATTTACCCTGCTGTATGACCGTTTCTCCGGCAATGTGCATAACGGGGAACATGGCATCAAATATGTCACTATAAAAGAAAATAAACATCCATTGTTGAGTCAAACTTGTTCCTTATTGAGTCACTAGTACTGAAGTCACTCTGCTTTGTTAATCCTTCATTAACAGATTTTGCAAAAAAAAGAAAAAGGGTAATTGCAGCAGCGCATGGAGTCCCCAGCTGGCAAAACACCAGAAAAGCTAGTTCTGTGGAAGCCATAGTTTAAAACTAAGTCAGACAGTGACTCAACCCACCCATGCTATTTTGAAAGAACTTCCAAAATTTATGTGTACAGACCCATTCTTAAATTAAAGCATTCTACAAACTAGCCAGCTCATGCTTTTTATTCTCTAAGGCCAGAATTTTCAAAAGACCTCAGTTCCCTTTTAGGCACCGTAAAGTGGTCAGATTTTCAAAACAGCCCAGTGTGTGTCACAATAGAAGCTGTTGGAAGCCCGAAATAGAACCACAGCACCTTTTGAAAATGAGGCTCCATTTTTACCAGCAAAGCCCATTGCACAAAGCAGGATGCATTCGGAAATATAAAGGACTAAATTAAGACAGCATAAGAGCTGGCAAGGGATTACACTTCCAGTGCAGAGGTAAATATATGAAGCCAAATTCTGACTTTAGTTACGCTCAGTGACTTTAGCAGAGTTACTAGTGTGACGAAAATTCAGCCAATGCTATGGAAACACTCAAGCAATACAAGAGCACGGCACTAATTCATCTTTCCCGGACTCTACACCGCACCATGATTTTAAACATATAAGGCACGCTTGTCACTTGCCCTTACAAGGCCAGGCTGGGCAGTAAGGGACATAACCCCCCCTCCACAATCACTTTAGGCTGCCTGCCCATGTTGGAGAGAGAGAGAAGGCTCCACAGAACCACTGCTTCCCCTCCCCACACAGGTGGAGGATGGGGAGCAAGGACTGGGTAGAGCCTGCACTATTCCCCCCCACCAATTAATCAGTGTAAAAGGCTGAAGGAAACCACTTCCCACCACCAGCATAGGGGAGGAATTGTGACTGGCTTCTCCTGGAGTGGTGCATCAACTTACTGCCCCTCCCACAGAGTGAGACATAAACTCTCTGTCTAGCCCATAAAATGGAGCAAATTCCTCTCAATCACAAATAAGTGAAAACAATGAAGAAATTTAAAAGGTTCATCAAAATAGCCAGGAAGTCGGCAACAAACCTGTGGTGGATTTCAATCCCTTATATGGGAAATGCACATTGTAAAATCCCATTATGAGCTTATTTCCTGTCCAACAGTTCCACAGTCCACTCAGATGCAGTTATAGGAAATGTTCACTCATTACTCAAGCAGGGCATATCTTTCCTCCTGAGCAGTCAGTACGTTTCCACTGCTAGGGCTAGATGGTGTGATTGGCATGCAGTCCTGTGTAGGGGGCAATGCAGAACTGCACCACACCTAGGGGAGAACTGGCAGGGACTGTGCCTCTCTCGGAGCTCCCCAGTGTGCCCACAGGTGGGGTACTCTCAGTAGCTCTGTCTTATGCTGGGGCCAGGTTGGGATCACGGAGTGTCAACTGGCTCCCTGGGTTACCCCCTCCTCTATGCCCAGGCAGAGATCTAAGAGCCCACTTCTGCAAGATGTGGAGAGCTCTCACTAGAACTGAAGGCCCTTTGTGCTTCAGAGGATCAGGCCCCGAAAGATTATGCCACTAAATGGAGAAATCAGAACGTGGACACAAATAATCAAAAAGAAAATGTGACTGAACAGATCTGGAAACCATTTTTGGACTAAATACAGAGAAATAACCATGCACAATGTCAGCTTTTTATCTCTTGTTTGAAGGTTGTGTTTTATTTATACCTTAACAACTGACTGTACAAATAGTGGCTGATAAATTATGTATAGCACTGCACCCTTCTCCAAAATGCTTTGTTATCAGATTTCTGAACATCTCTTCCTTTTTTCAAAAATGTTTTCAAACTCCTAGGTTAAACTCTCTTTACTAGAGCAAATCTTTGATTTTTTAACAGAAACTTTATAAACACACATAATTGTGGGATAAATGTTAGCAAGCAAGCAAGCGAGAAAGTCAACAAAACTAATGTTGATATTGATTTGCATTTCCAGATAGCAATATGTGGGTATAACTGATGGACAAATTTAAGTGATCAACCATTATGTGAATGTCACTGAAAATAGTTATTCATATTTCTGGTCCATCATGGAACTGTTGTTCCTAAGGTATATGGCAAGGCTGACATTTTCAAAAATGACTATGATTTTAAGTGTTTCAATTTTTGGATCCCCAAGTTAAGACACATTAAATGGACCTGATTTTCAGAAAATGCTGAACATCCACCCTCTGAAAATCAGTCTCCTTTAACACGTCTCAAGTTGGGCCCCCCAAAATTGAGGTACACAATACCTCACAAAGCCCTTCTGAAAATCTTGGCCTAATAACCTACCAAACTCGTAACTTCATTGCACCAAAACTGACCTTTGATTTAATTTAGGCTACTATGGAATTGATGTTGCAACAATAGATATAATTTATTGATTTTGATTTACAACATACAAAATAGACTAAAATAAAAAAAAAAGTTTCCCCGAGAGAGCATGCCAATTATTTTTTTAAGTTAAAAAGTTTGGTCATGATCGGTTCAAGCTGGCATCTGAAAATACAACACTAATTTTCTATCAATATATATTTTCATGTTCAATATACAATTTCATGCTAGAAAACCTGAGTAGGAGTGATGTGTAGAAAACAAAGCCGGTTTTAAAAAATAGATGGACTAAGGAAAACTAGTGGCACTCACTAAAGAGATAATATGGTCAAGGCCCAGATTTTGACCTTCTTCTTTTTGCTACAAAATGTACACGTTATTTTTAGAATGGTTCACAACAGTCTTTTGTCCGCGAAAGGCATAAACATAGAAGTGTTATAAACAGCCCTGCCTGTGTAGTAGAATTGTAACAGATGTGTGGAGGGGATCTGAATTTTTGTTTCCAAGTTGCTATTATTTATATATATTTAAACATACACACATAAATTCCTCCAAACAAAATTTTTTATTAAAAAAACAGTCTGTGGTTGTTTAAGTGCATACACTGCAGCACAGTAACACAATGATATAAAAAGCTAGGAAATCACTAGCTAAATCTTCACCCAAACTTTGAAACCTACTCCTGAACCATGATTTCATCTTCTCCATATTACAGTCTTTCCCTATCTACTGCTTCTACAGCACACATGACTCCACTCACCACCTGTCCACCAAATGCTGACTCCAACCAAGTTTTTGAATGGTACGAAATGCTGAAGTAGTTGGTTAATGTGCATGGGGTAGATTTTTACTCAATGCCTTTGTGTATCAGTGTGTGGTGTGGGAGAATTGCTAACACGAGGTATTACTTGTTTTTAAATGTATCCTTTGTAATGTGTTATTTAGGTGATGGAATCAGGATGTAGGGTTTTATGTTTGGGTTTTTCAATTGCTGATATTGGTGTTTGGAGTTACAAGGCTGTCCATAAATTACATAACACATTAGAGGGTAGGTGGATCCTTAATTTTGCATGTTTGTTTCAGTGTTACAAAGAGTTACAAGGGGCCGGTGGGTCTTGAAAATCTCCAGAAAATGTGTTATGTTATTTATGGACAACCCCTAAGATGCGGGGAGGGAAGAAGGATGCCCAGTGCCTCTGCATCCAGGCACCTACACCTGAAGGGTTCCCCCAGCACTGCTGCCTCAGCTCCCTACACAATATTTCCCTCGAAGCTTTTTAGCTCACTCAACTCTAATGTCAATACTGCTTCTCCTCAGCCTTTTACTCCCCTGTCCCCAGGGGAAAAAGCTTTAGGTCTATTCAGTTGCTCTTCCACAGTCTCTACTGGCTACCTCTTGAAAAGGTGAGTTCTCGTTGCTATGGCAGTTGGAGCCAAAACCAGTGCTCCAATCAAAAGGCTTTGGGGGCAGTTTTTGGCATGGAACCACTGATGCAGATGGGACTCTATGTACTTGAGGCTCCCATTGGCGCTTCAGGGAAAGACTGGCAGGACTCAGCCATCAATGATGAACTCCACAGAGGGTTATGCAGATTTAATTTTTAGTAACTTTGTGATAATATAATCTAAAACAGTAAATGAAATTACAAGCAAAGATTCTGAGCTGCACATAATATAAAGCTTGATTATTAACTAGTCCAACAAGGTGAAACTGAGGAATATGTTTAGACCTGAAATCTCTATCTATTCCATCAAAAAATGCCATCTGTCTTGTCTCAGAATATCAAAATTTAAAGGATTTTTTTTAAGGGTTGCAAATATCAAAGACTCACAGCAAGTTTTAACATGTCGAGGATTTCCATAAAGCATACAAGAGGATTGCAAACAACTGAAGTCAGATCTGAGACCAAAGGGCCTGATTTCTCTGTTGGCTTCCACCTTATATAAGTATTTACACCTGTACAAGGTGGGTCAATTTCACTGCTGCTGTAACTGAGCAAAATTCCACTGAAGTCTTTGGAGCTGCACCCATTTACACCAGCAGAGAATTTGGCCCAGTGAATGCCAGGTGGGTATAACATACTACACCATTTTGATTTGGTAGTCTTTCACATCCGCCTGCAATGAGGTTATTTTGAATCAACATAGAAAGTGAGAAAGGAAAAAAAGCAATGTCTACTGTAGGTAACGCAATGCTGGCAATAGACAATTGAGAACAAGCTTGTTAGAGCCAAGTGAGAGAACAGGATTTCAAAATCCGACATGGCAATGGCTATACAAGGAAACTATGGAACAAAATTTATCAGTTTCAAAATCAGATTTGTTTTCAGCCCTTTACTATGGTGAGTAGATCACACAAAAGGAACATGGAGATAGATCAAATGTATTCATTGTAGAGAATCCACGACACAAATGGAAAATCCTTATTATACCTTCAGGTATTGTCAGACTTCAATCAGAATTATTTCATTGTGCAGGCAAACAGAAAACATTCAGTGTGCGTGTGCTATACATACTTTCTCTTCTTTTATCACGTTACCAAAAAATCAATATTGTTGAGGGTAGTTTTGAAAAAATATTAAGCTGATCTGGCATAGTTCCATAAAAACTCTGCAACACTCTCTCAGCATAATACTTGTAAAAACCAGTATCACTTCTTACTCAGTTGTGTTGAGCCTCCTTGTTTTCATGTACACCTCTACCCCGAAATAACGCGACCAGATATAACACAAATTTGGATAAAACGCGGTAAAGCAGTGCTCCGGGGGGTGGGGCTGCGCACTCCGGTGGATCAAAGCAAGTTCGATATAACACGGTTTCACCTATAACACGGTAATATTTTTTGGCTCCCGAGGACAGCGTTATATCGAGGTAGAGGTGTACTAAGAGTTGAGCAAACATGTTCCATGGGACCCCTGCATTTCAAATTCTTTGTTTAGTCCTATTCTGTTATATCCAAGTACTATAGTAGGTTTTTTGTCTTATTTTATTTTTTCATTTGTAAGACAGAGTCCTGAGCTCATCTCATTAATGTTCATACAGTGCAGACTTGGACAGTGTTTTACAAGCAAATAAAATGTGAAGGTTCCTGCCCTGTGCAGCATACCACCTAAATATAAGGCTTTCGTTCTATTCTTTAATTATTCTTGTTTATCTTCTTGCACCCTCAGATTTTACAGGCATTCACCAGTTTCTGCCATTTATTTTAGTCTTGTGCTGATCTGTTCAGGTTTCAGTGTTGTGCTGATCTGTTGTGATGATTTAGTTGGTGTCAGTCCTGCTTTGAGCAGGGGGTTGGACTAGATGACCTCCCGAGGTCTCTTCCAACCCTAATATTCTGTGATTCTATGATCTGTTCAGTGCTGCAGCTATGTCGGTCTCAGGATATTATAGAGTCAAGGTGGGTGAGGTAAAACCTGTTATTGGCACAATTTCTGTTGGTGAGAGAGACAAGCTTTCGAGCTACACAGAGCTCTTCTTCAGGTCTGGAAAAGTACTAAGAGTGTCACAAGTAAATACAAGATGCAACAGATCATTTAAGATAAGTAGTTAGCACATATTCTAAGGGATCATTTAAGGTGAAGTGGCCCTGGGGTTGCCAATTTTGGTTGGACACATTCCTGGAGGTTTCATCATTTGACATAATCTTTAATTCAAGATTAATCTTTAATTCCAACTCTCCAGGACAATCCTGGAGAGTTGGCAACCCTAACTAGCTACTTAACATCCATATAGTCATAGGACAAAAAGGGGGGGGAGGGTTAGTTTACAGACTGTTGTAATAAGCCATAAATCCAGTGTCTTTATTAAGACCATGATTTTTAGTGTCTAGTAGAGTTATGAATTTAAACTCCCAGGCTCATCTTTCCAAAGTGTTGTGCAGGTTTCCTTTGAGGATGAGAACTGATAGGTTAGATAAAGAGTGACCACACTCTAGAGATGGAGGTTACATACTGTAAGAATGCACTACTGCTTCATTTTGGCTGCAGGCATACTGTACTGGATCTTTTATTTAGAGAAGGCTCCAAATACATTTTTATTAGATGCACAGAAGGACATTGTAACAAAGTCAAAGCCAATGTTTGTATGCATCGGCATTCTATAAGTATCCCGGGGACATGTTATCGGAATGAAAAATCATATACTTTAGGCAAAGTAGGCCAAATTCATCTCTAGTGTAACTAGAATGAGGTCAATAGATTTGAGTCAACCAAAGATAAATATAGTCCTATGCGCTGTATATGAGTATATGGGATTTGTTTTTTTATGATCTAACCATCATCATGCGTTTACTACTTTCCTTGTTTCTTTATCAAACACGCTTAGAAACGATGCTTGCTAGTGTAATAAAAGCAAAATGTTTAGAATGAATCTCTAATAGAAAATTGCTTTAAAACTATGACGGAAAAGCAATATAAAAACATTATAGCATCCTAAAAGCAAATCTTTTTTATATTTATTTAATATAAAACAAGGTTCCACCAATGGTAAATGGCAACCATAAAAAGTTACCATATTTAAGCATCTTATTCTTCATGTACTTTTAAGCATACTTACTCTTTAATTCCAAGCTCCCTCTTCTGGACTATTCCAACTAAGTAAGAAGAGTTACTATATAATGTTTTCACCCCTCAGCCAATCAGATATAGTTCAATACTCAGATGGTAGGCTAACACTCTTTATAAGTGACACATCTGAAGATGGTCATTTGCTATTTGCCAGTTTCATTTTGTTACTGTGCTTGGAATTCTTTGAAAATATTTTAGAGTATGTTGGGATTTCAAATATTCCCAAAGTTTTTCAATTTAATATTAAGTACAAAATGCACTACTAGCCAGTTGCATGGGCTAAATATCCTACATGTTAAGAAAGTAATAGGAACCTTGCACATTATTTTAAATAACTATCTAAATAAATTACAATTTACACACAAACAAATACTGTACTATGTGCATTAGCTTTGTACTTATTGTTCAGGATATGCGGATACAGACTAACACGGCTGCTACTCTGAAACCTGTCATTATGCAAGGCACTGCATTTAGCCGTATGGAGTGGAAATCCATCAACTTCATGAAAAAACTCGTACAGATACAGACAGACATCATCTTCCTTTCCAAATGCAAACAGATGGACATCATACCAAAAGGACTAAAGGTAAAAAATCCATTACAATCTACATATCACACAGACTATGCTGAGAGACTGTGTCACACACACTCAAAGAAACTGCAAAACCACCTGATCAGCATCCTATACAGCAAACAGGGAACGATTAAGACTGAGCTCTCAAACAGGGCTGGTTCCAGGCACCAGCTTGGCAAGCAGGTGCTTGGGGCAGCCACTCCGGAGAGGGGTGGCAGGTCCAATTCGGCGACAATTCGGCGGACGGTCCCTCACTCCCGCTCGGACCTTCCGCCGAATTGCCGCCGCAGATCGCGATCACGATCGCGGCTTTTTTTGGGCTGCTTGGGGCGGCCAAAACCCTGGAGCCGGCCCTGCTCTCAAAACTGGATACGCTCATAAAAAAACAACCTTCCACACAAACTTCCTCATGGATAGACTTTACAAAAACTAGACAAGCCATTTACAACACCAACTTTGCCTCTCTACAAAGGAAAAAGGACACTAAACTATCTAAACTGCTACATGCCACAAGGAGCCACAACAGTAGTTCCCTTAACACACCCAACAATATTGTTAATCTTTCCAGCTATACTCTTAGCCCAGCAGAAGAGTCTGTCCTATCTCAGGGCCTTTCCTTTTGTCCCTCCAGACCCATGAACATGATACAGTTCTGCGGTGACCTAGAATCCTACTTTCGACATCTCCAACTCAAAGAATATTTCCAACATACCTCTGAATAGCATACTAACCCACAGAATCCTCCGTACCAGCACTACAAAAAAAAGGATTCTGCATGGACTACTCCGGATGGTTGAAACAACAGACTGGACTTCTACATAGATTGCTTCCATCAACGTGCAAAGGCTGAAATTGTGGAAAAGCAACATCACTTGCCCCATAACCTCAGCCATGCTGAACACAACGCCATCTACAGCCTCAGGAACAACTCTGACATCATAATCAAAAAGGCTGACAAAGGAGGTGCTGTCGTTATCATGAATAAATTGGAATATGACCAAGAGGCTGCTAGACAGCTCTCTAACACCACATTCTACAGGCCATTATCCTCTGATCCCACTGAGGATTACCTAAAGAAACTACACCATCTGCTAAAAAAACTCCCTGACAAAGCACAGGAACAAATCTGTACAGACACATGCCTAGAACCCCGACCAGGGGTATTCTATTTGCTACCCAAGATCCATAAACCTGGATATCCTGGACGCCCCATCATCTCAGGCACTGGCACCCTAACATCAGGATTGTCTGGCTATGTGGACTCTCTCCTCAGGCCCTACGCTACCAGCACTCCCAGCTATCTTCGAGACACCACTGACTTCCTGAGGAAACTACAATCCATCCGTGATCTTCCAGAAAACACCATCCTGGCCACTATGGATGTAGAAGCCCTCTACACCAATATGCCACACAAAGATGGACTATAAGCTATCAGGAACAGTATCCCCAATAATGTCACAGCTAACCTGGTGGCTGAACTTTGTGACTTTGTCCTCACCCACAACTATTTCACATTTGGGGACAATATATACCTTCAAGTCAGCGGCACTGCTATGGGTACCCGCATGGCCCCACAGTATGCCAACATTTTTATGGCTGACTTAGAAGAACGCTTCCTTAGCTCTCGTCCCCTAATGCCCCTACTCTACTTGCGCTACATTGATGACATCTTCATCATCTGGACCCATGGAAAAGAAGCCCTTGAGGAATTCCACCATGATTTCAATAATTTCCATCCCACCATCAACCTCATCCTAGACCAATCCACACAATCGATCCATTTCCTGGGCACTACTGTGCTAATAAGCGATGGTCACATAAATACCACCCTATACCGGAAACCTACTGACCGCTATACTTACCTACATGCCTCCAGCTTCCATCCAGGACACACCACACGATCCATTGTCTACAGCCAAGCTCTAAGACACAACCGCATTTGCTCCAATCCCTCAGACAGAGACAAGCACCTACAAGATCTCTATCAAGCATTCTTAAAACTACAATACCCACCTGCTGAAGTGAAAAACCAGATTGACAGAGCCAGACAAGTACCCAGAAGTCACCTTCTACAAGACAGGCCCAACAAAGAAAATAACAGAATACCACTAGCTGTCACCTTCAGCCCACAACTAAAACCTCTCCAGCGCATCATCAAAGATCTACAACCTATCCTGAAAGATGATCCCTCACTCTCACAGATCTTGGGAGACAGACCTGTCCTCGCTTACAGACAAGCCCCCAACCTGAAGCAAATACTCACCAGCAACCACACACCACTGAACAAAAACACTGACCCAGGAACCTATCCTTGCAACAAAGCCCGATGCCAACTCTGTCCACATATCTATTCAAGTGACATCATCATAGGACCTAATCACATCAGCCACGCTATCAGGGGCTCGTTCACCTGCACATCTACCAATGTGATATATGCCATCATGTGCCAGCAATGCCCCTCTGCCATGTACATTGGCCAAACCGGACAGTCTCTACGCAAAAGAATTAATGGACACAAATCTGACATCAGGAATCATAACATTCAAAAACCAGTAGGAGAACACTTTAACCTGTCTGGTCACTCAATGACAGACCTGCGGGTGGCAATTTTGCAACAGAAAAGCTTCAAAAACAGGCTCCAACGAGAAACTGCTGAGCTTGAATTGATATGCAAACTAGATACAATCAACTTAGGCTTGAATAGAGACTGGGAATGGCTGAGCCATTACAAACATTGAATCTATCTCCCCATGTAAGTATTCTCACACTTCTTATCAAACTGTCTGTACTGGGATATCTTGATTATCACTTAAAAAGTTTTTTTCTCTTACTTACTTGGCCTCTCAGAGTTGGTAAGACAACTCCCACCTTTTCATGCTCTCTGTATGTGTATATATATCTCCTCAATATATGTTCCATTCTATGCATCTGAAGAAGTGGGCTGTAGCCCACAAAAGCTTATGCTCAAATAAATTTGTTAGTCTCTAAGGTGCCACAAGTACTCCTGTTCTTTTTTCTTAGTACATATAAGTAGATCCCCCTCAACCCCAGTTAATGTTTTCAGTTAGCACTTTATTAACATTTGAGGTGAAAGTTTAGATGAAGTTGTTTAATGAGACAGACAAATTACATAGAAAATAAATGATTTTTGTTTGCCAGACGGATATTTCTATGAATATTAAAGATGAATAAACAATTGACAGAGAATTCACTCTAAGAATTTAACCTGTTTTTCTACTCACGGTATGTGGGTGAACAAACTGCGATTGGTACAGATCTATTTATACTCACTCGGAAACATTGTTTACAATTTTTTTTTTACTCTGTGGATTTGTCACAAACATTCAATATGCGGTATTCAAAATTTGAGTTATGTTTGTTAACTGTGATCATTCAGATGAATCACATGGTATTGCTTCCATCTCCTGATTGCATGAATGTAACTCCCATAATCAGGAGGACGGTTTGAACAAGCCACCAGAGATTGATGATTCTCACAGGCAGCAGTGATAGTATAGAAAAAGATAGAAAATAAGAAGAACCAGGGAATATTTTTTAATTTTTTCCTTTCTGTGCCAGATAGCTCTTGTCTGAGGCATCGTTACTATAAAAATTAGGGTACTATAGGAAGCATTGGCTAGATTCAGAGTTTAAATTTAATTTGCTCTCATTTCTTGTTTTTAGCTTTCTGCAAAGTAGTTTTGTGTGCCAGAAAATTCCCATGATTATCATCAACTAATTGTATTATCTATTGTTTGCCACCAGTGTGCTTGATTCTGTAAAGACATAGAGGAAGAGATAGCCTCTGTCCCATAGAACAATCCTCCATCAAATTACAGTTACTGTCATCCAGAGATTGGAGAGTAGTACAGATTTCTGTGGCAAGCATCATGAATGTCAGAGAAACGTATGTTGCAACTGATCAACTAATGTTTGACATGCCTCTCCCTTTCCTGATAGGCATGTTACATATGGCTGCAACCATCTCCCAGATTTTGTCTTTCCATTCTGTTGTGTTCTACCACTCTTGGAGATACCAAACAGCTAAGCACAATAAAAAGATGTATTAGTACCTAAGATTCAATTATAATTTATATTTGGATCAGTGAAACGATTATAAAATATTCTGATACAGGTTATCTATAAAAAGTGTCAGGTTTTTTCTTTAAAATTAGATGAGTCTAATTTATCCACTAATTTGAGGATCCTGAGTCCTTCCATAACTGTCACAAAACCACATATCAGCAAGCACTTGATTTTATATTTGCATAGCCAATGTAGCTGACAGATATGTGCAAACTCATGCACCCACCCATTTTCCTTATTTTTCCCTAGAGCTTCATATTCTCCCCCTAATTTCCTGCACTTCTGGAACAGAATACCTTACATTCACAAAATGAATCAGAGATCCATTTTTTTTCAGATGGTCCCTTCTGGGTTTTGTTTCTTGTGTGTTGTGCCACATCAATTTTGAGTTAAACAGTTCCCCTTTTTGAAGCTCCAGTAGCTCAGTTAGAAAATAGAGGTCAATAAGATCAGATGATATGCATCTTTGTCTTTCAGGAGGGTCAGTATTTCAGTATTTGGACAGATTGGAGGAGTGGGGGGTTAAGTCTGAAGAAGCACAAGCTGTTCCCTTTATAGAATGTACATATACAGAGCTAAATGCATCGTTTCACCCTAAATATCCATATACATTAAGACACATAATGCATTATTTCTTCCCTCTTCCTCAGTCACTGTGGTTCAGAACCTTCACTAACCATTAAAATGAACATCAAATAAATCTTTGAGACACCTTATAATTAGAGCCCTACCAAATTCACAGTCCATTTTGGTCAGTTTCATGGTCATAGGATTTTTAAAACCAAACATTTCATTTCAGCTATTTAAATCTGAGATTCCACAGTGTTGTAACTGTAGGGGTCCTGACCCAAAAGGGTGGGTGGGGGTTTGCAGGGTTATTGGGGGGTGGGGTCATGGTATTGCCACCCCTACTTTTGTGCTGCTACTGATGGCAGCACTGCCATCAGAGCTGGGCAGCTGGAGAGCGGCAGCTGCTGGCCAGGAGCCCAGCTCTGAAGGCAGAGCCGCTGCCAGCAGCAGTGCAGAAGTAAGGAGGGCATGGTATGGTATTGTCACCCTTACTTCTGCGCTGCCACCTTCAGAGCTTGGTCCCTCTCCAGCCCAGCAGCTGCCACTCTCTGGTTGTCCAGCTCTGAAGGCAGCAGCGCAGAAGTAAGGGTGGCATGGTATGGTATTGCCGCCCTCACTTCTGCACTGCTGCTGGCGGTGCACTACCTTCAGAGCTGGGAACCTAGAACAGCAGCTGCCTCTCTCAGCTCACCCAGCTCTGAAGGCAGTGCAGAAGTAAGGGTGGCAATACCACGACTCTCCTACAATAACCTTGCGATCCTCCTGTGGCCCCCTTTAGGGTCGGGATTCCCAGTTTGAGAAACACTGGTGAAATCTGTATACTATAGGGTAAAAGTACAGAAAAGACCAGATTTCACGGTCCATGACACGTTTTTCACGGCCGTGAATTTGGTAGGGCCCTACCTATAATATTACTAGCAGGAACACCTGGTACTTTTAACCTCAGAGCACTAGTTTTCTATGATTTTGTGGTGTTTTAAAAATCTGCCTAGTAAACATGTCACAAATCTAATCTTGCTTTTTCTTCACTTTGTTATAAAAATTAAAAAAGAAAGACCATTTTTAGATATTGCATGCCTTAGTGTATTCTACCTTTCCACGGTGCTACAATCATTAAGATTCAGGTTTTCAAAGTGCCTTTAAGTCTCAAATATGCTGGGCTTTCATTAACATTGAGAGGGGGGGAAAAGCACTATTGTATATGCCTTACTGAGTATCTGTAGGACATTTTTTAAATGCTTTTTTGAAATGGAATATGGAGAACTCTGCAGGCAGTCTAGTACGACAACATCATTAACACTGAAATGTTTAAAGTCACTCTTATTCAGCCTACGCACAATATGTAGTGTTAACACTTTTTCTGCCTATCTCTGCTGACTACATGTTTTCCTTAATGCAGTAATCATATTTACAGCAGTTTAACAAATAGGCAGAATTATATTTTATGGAGTTAAATAAAATAAGATCAAAACTCAGTGCAAACAAATCACAAAAACATGCAGAAATGTGTTATACAATCCATGTTGTTTCCCCACAACCACATAACCATCCCAGTTCACAGATTTCTGTTTAATTTGGCCTCTGGCATGTCAGAAAGGAATTTTTTCCCCATTTACACAACTCTATGAATCAAACGTTGACAACAGTAAGCTGCTCTTCAATCTGACTTAAAGGTATGCATCACAGAAAAACAGCCAAGCGCTTTACTTGCTCTATCAGGCCTTATATATAAGCCAGCTATTACATGGCCTGTAGCATACAAATCCCTCCAAATGATAACTTTAGGAAGAAAAAATGCTGAAGACTTGATATATTGCTGAGCCAAATTATCTCAACACAAACATAGCTTTGACATTTATTTCTGAATATACTGAAATGATGGAAAAATCACCAAGTATAATTCCTCTCAACAGAATCTTAAATCCAAACTAGATATATTACTCTGGATTGCTTTTGACAAAGCAATTTTAAAATATTGTGCCCATTAAATTAAGAAGGGATTGGTATACATTAGGATAAAGAAAAGATGGACAAAACAAGTTTTTGCCTGTTGTTTAAGTACAGCACTACCATTCACGTAAATACACGTTTTTTTAATGTGGAATCAATAGCCTTTATTTGTGCTCATGTGAAATACCAGAATATATGAAAGAAGTTCAGCAGAAATTTCTACACTAAAGCCCGCTTAAAATAAATCCAATTAAAGGAATAAACAGGAAAAGAGAACTATAAATACCTTGTATCTGGGTCTCTGTAAGAAATATTCATATAAATCCATATGCTTAGGTTTATGCTTTTCCATGTGACAGGGATCAGAATTTTCCATAGCACAACATTCTAAAACCATTTAAACCCAGCATATCTTTAAAATGAATAACCCAAAATCTTCATACAGTCAACACTGATTTTTATGTGATCACAAAGGACCAGCCCTCACAATCTTTTACTTATGTGAACAGTCATTACTCATGGGGTAATAGCGTAAGAACTAATCTCATGAGAATGGGTTGGCAGAATCAGGCCTTTAGACTGTGAACTCTCTTCGGAGATTGGCCGGGGGGGGGGGGGGGGGGGTGTATCTTATCTATGTCTCTGATATGCCATGTAATTTATAGTATTACATAAACGTTTTGAAATACAGCAATAATAATGGGGGAAATCTTGAGCCAAGCACCCAATTCAAGTAGCTGGCCTAGATACTGTAAGGGCCCAATGGGAAATCTTGTCTCAAGTCTGCTGAGTAGCTGTGGAGCTGCTCTGGCTTGTATGCTCTCCCTTGCATGCCCCCCTGCCCCCCATGAGAGTAAAAAGGAGGATTCATGAAGCCGTCTCTGTCAACTTTGCATCTTACTTCTAGGAAGCTTTCTGGGGAAGGAAAGGAGGAAACTAAGGAAGGAAACTAAGGGACTCCATCCATTATCTAATGGCTTGAAATAATACTCAGATGCAGTTCTCACATCCAGCTACACCACAACCTATTCAGAGGCAGAAAAGGCAATATTTGTGTATGTTTATGGCTGAGACAGTCCAAAGAGAGTCATGAAAGCAGAACTTGAAATTTCTGAGGGGCTTCAGTTTGAGACTACATGGGAAATCCCCCAAAGACCATTCAGAAGGCAGACACACAAAGCAAATATTAAACCTAAACCTAAAAAAAACACCCCAGACTAATTTCTGTGAAAGCTGAAAGAAGTGTTTATTCGATGAATAAGATAAAGATGGTCAGGAGATAAAGGAGGACATACTAGATGGTCTAATGGTGCCTTCTGGCTGTAAACTCTAAGAAAGATGCAAAAAAGGAAATACCTTATCACAGAAAAGATTTCTCATATAAGGAAACTAGAGAAAGGAGTAACCATTATGCCCTACTAGTAGACAAGTGAATGGTGATCCATGTAGTCAATTTTATGTTACCTGTTAAAAAAACACATTCAAAATCTGAGATCCCCTTAGAAAAAAAGGACAGTAATTCTCTGCATTAACAGATTTCAAAGTAATATGGGAGATGGTGTAAAAATATACTTAAAGAAATAAGCATATCAAGAGAAAGACTTTAAAAAAACTAGACTACTTAATACATGTAAAGGTCACCAAAATATTTATATTAATAATGAAACAGAACACTAAGCAGATATTGACTTCTGCTGAGGTGAACCTCAGATTTATTGACCTAAGAGGTAAACACTGACTGAGATAAATCCAAGGTCAATATTTACCACCAAAGACAATAAATCGAGATGGCCAGTGAAACACGAAGTCAGTTTATATATATATTGTTACACGCATTCTTTCTTCATCAGAAATGCTTACAAATGTCTTCCTTTTGGCCATGAATTTCTTACATATAACTTTTAAAAGAAACACGTAGTTCTCTAAGACATAGATAAAGTTAACGGCTTAAAAAAATCTGATGACCACTGATGAGCCAATTTAGTCATTTGAGCATGTCAGCATTACTGACCTCTGGAGTCAACAGTAATGCTTCATCATGCGACTGTTTTCACCCAATGAGTCGGGGGTAAGATTTTTCAAAGGCACAAATGACAGGTAGGGCCCTAACTCAGTCATTGAAAATTGGGTGCTTAATTCCCATTTGTGTTCTGAAAGTATCCCCCCTGGATTTTTCCTTCTTGTATGTAAAACTCATAATTTCTTAAAGGGATACATTTGTTAAATGCATTACTGTCAGCTCTCAAGAATAAAGGATGGTTAGATATATATTGATAGGCTGTTGATGTTTACAGGAAGTTTCTAATTGGATTAAAGAAAAACTGCTGAGGGATTATTGTCATTATTTTAGAAATAAAATGGAAAAGCAAATCAGCTAAATTGCATTCTGTTTTCATACTATCCTGAAATTTTAATGGGAAGCAAATAATTTTCTGATGCTTCAGACTGACTTGGGATTTATACTTCTAAAAAAATTGACTGAAGAGCCAAATTAAACCTCACCCAATTTTTTCACCCAGTCCTGCAAACTCTTACTCATGCTAGTGATATCAATGGGACTTAAGCACATGCTTAATTGCTTTCCTGAACAGAGATAGATTTAAGCACCTGCTTAAAATTAAGTATATGCTTAAGTACCTTGCTGAATTGGAACCTTTGACTGCTATAATTTAAACTGTAATTTTACATACATTAAATCATTCTGAATAATTGTCCAGTACAAGAAACATAGCAGTGAAGAAGGAAGGTAAAAGCTCAAGGTTTTAGGTTCTGATCCTGCAAAGAGCATCACCTGCTTTTTACACTTCAGTGGGGCTTCACAGTGTGTGAAGTGAGTGTAGGGTTCTGCTCACAGAGAACAAATGCAAGATCAGGACCTTAGTGAATATTCTGGGAGGCCTTTGTTCAAGATACACTTCCCATTTTATTGTTGTTCTGGTAAATTTTGTACATGTTTCTCGCACAAAGATTACAGGGACACGTCTATAAATCAAAAGACATCAAATAAATAAATAAATGTAGAATGTGACCTTTAGAGTTATACACATATCTTCCCTGCACTACAAAAGCAAATAAATTTAACAGGAGTGCTGACAACAGTAGACCTTCTTCCTCCAAAGAGTATGCAAGATCTAAGCAAAAAGGAAACAGATGACTTGGTATATTTGCAGGATGTGATTAGAGCAGATAGAACCCAATTTATTAAGATGGGAGATGGTGATTCTTTTGTTGACTTTGCAGGTCAAGTGTTAAAACCTTCTGCAAATAAGGTTGTAGATATGCCACAACTATGCCCTAATGGTTTGCTGGGAGGGGTTATTTTGCCTTTGTGCAATTGTTCTGGAAATCCTCATGAGACAAATGTGTAATCTTAATTTTACATCTCCTTCTGGTTCCTCAGCACAAGTCACACCAATTTAGACTCCTTTAGACATTTGTACAGTTGGTGTACAAATGTCTCTAAGGGAGTCTAACTGAACTATGGGAGTCTAAATTCATGTAAAGGGTAGTTTACACATCACCCCTCAATTTCCCCGTGCATCCAGTATAAAACTAAACTTTATTACTGAAAGAACAGAGCGGACAAAAACCCATTGATCTACCAATCCAAAAACTGTAAGGAAATATGGCTATATACACTATTGTATGCTGAATTCGCAGGAAGGAAGAACAATTAGAACTGCTGGACAGGAAAAGGTGTGTGAGCACTGTTACCTTTAACTCAATCTCTAATCCACTTCTGTGCCCCCAACTTGTCACTAGAGCCATCCATCACCCTATCTCTCTCTTATAGCTGTCTCAAGCTTATTTATACTATTTGTTTTAATGGCTTCACTTATGTCATTGGTTTTCTGGGGTTTGAATGGAATGGTTCTGCCTCAATTTGCTGTTTACTGCTCTTACTATCAAAGTTGTGTGGTTTATTTTTATACTAATTTCCTAAGGCCGTCTTATTACTGTTAATCTCCTCTGATCATATTGTTGATTTCAGTGGCGAGTGCTGCAGAACACTCGGTCAAAACATTACGGTCCCAAATACTTAAGTTTTAGAATCCTCATTAATATGAACAGTTTATCTAGAACTATTTTAATCAACCCTCTTAGTAAATCAGTGATGTTAAGTATTACTGCACTCTTCGGTAGAATTTATTTCCTAAAACACAAAGAAGAGAAGTTGATCTGAGACCTTATAAAAATGGGATGAAAGGAGGAAGATAATACACTGGCTAACAGAAAAGCAAGCTCTCTTTAGCAGTCTGTCTTCAGGATCTAGGTGAGATTTAGGAGTTAAATGTTCTCAAGTCATAGAACTAGGTATATAAAATATTGCCAAGATTTTCAAAAAAAGCCTAATGGGCTCCTAAATCCATTTTAGGATTTTCAAAAGTGCTGAGCACCTCAGGATAATTCTGTGAAGAAAAATATGTCAAAGTGGAGTGACTCAGGAAAAGTGGCCCTGAAATGCCAATTAAAGTGTTGTCCCCTTCAGAATGGGAATCTATGTCTAGGATATGGTGTCTATCTCTGGAGGTTAGGGAAAGCTCATATCTTGAATGGAAACATCTACCATATCCCATCTGGGATGTTCAAAGAGGATGTTTTTACAGGATAATAACAGTGATAACAGTTCACAATATTCAGAGTATTCACGTCCTTTAGTGTCATTCCTAAACCAAACCAGGGAGGTAACTTGAAAGAGCTCAAAAATAATTTCTTAAGAGCTAAGTCTGCTGGTTGGTGTGAAGAGATGTAATGAGGGCTCAGTACAAGATCTGAATCTGAATCCTTCCCACACTAGCAGACATTGATGAGGACATGAATAAGGCTCTGCCATCCCTGTCTACCATGCTTTTTGCTGGAATGGCTACCTTGTTGTGTTTTCCGCATCTTGTTTACAAGGATAGGTTGTTAGTCTATTGTTCAACCCCCCAATCTGGAGGACCAGTGGGCTGCTTTTCATCTGGTTACTACCCTTTGACCCGTCCAGCTTGGGTGGCCCTACCAGGAGCTAAAATTCCCTGCCTGGCATAGCTCTTAGGGTCACTGGATCACACAAGCCTTTCCACCATGTCAAGATGCAGTCCTCAGGGAAGGTCTGTACAATATAATGTATATTTTATGTAACATGCTTCATAGGACATTGCCTTCTAAAATGCTTTAGAGAGCTGAATACAGAGAATCTCAAAGGTAGAAAGCAAAAAATAATGAAAGGAGAAGAAATAAACAAGGGAGCTGAAATTTAAAAACAGTAAAGATGCTACTATTCTTGCTGACTACTTACAGCAAGGGACGAATGTCGGGATGTAGTAATGGGGGGAGGGAACAGTGACTATGGTTTCCAGTTAGTTGTTTAATGCAAAGAGGGAAGTTTTTAGGTGACTCAGTAGCTGGATAGGAGAGGCATTTTCAGACAGATGGAGCAGCACAAGCAGAATTCAATCTGATTTTGTTATTAGGAAAAACCATTGTTAAAATAATTTCTCAACACTTTCCTCTGAGAAGTAGAGAAATACTTGAAAACACTTGTGTGTGAAAGTAGGTTAAAAGTAAAATCTGCTTGAACATCTAAAATGAGCTACACAATCTGAAATTCATATACAGAAAATCTATTGATGATATAACTTTGCTAATATGAACTAATGAATGGGTGAATCCTTGTGAATGACTGATTTTTTATGAATCAGCTGGTAAGTGAATAAACAATAAAAAGCAAGCATACTGCATCATAAAATGCACTTTGTTCATGTTCCTTGACAGCTGTAGATTGATGTCATCATATTTCTCTGCATATTACTGAATATCTGTACAATATTTTGCAAAAGTAATGAAGTCTTAGTAATAGGAAACCTCACTACTAGTAATAATTAGTATTTATTAATTATACAGCACCAAAAAAATGTGCTAGGCACTTTAGACAACAAATAGAAAGGCATAACATGCTCCCTGGCCCAAAGAGTTTACAATATAAACAGGACAAGGGAAAGTAACAAGCAATACGAGGAATGGAGAAGGGAAGGACAAGGGTTACAAGAATAAGATCATTCAGTTACTTAGCAGACTAAGCTAAACTGCACAAAGGAACTTCTAATACAGAATAAGAGTACCCACACGGGAAGTTGTGCGGAATAGCTATCGCACTTTAAATTCCACACTAGCTTATTTCACACTAACTTCCGACGTGGACAAGTCCTAAATTTTGAAATATGCACATCTTGAACTCGCTACTCTACACTGCTACCGTATTGCATCTTTGCTGACAAGTGGGATGAGTGACTTTTCCTTGGAAAAACAACAGTGTGGAGATTAGCAACATTTAGATTAAGTGAGGTCCTACTGCATTTAACATTCTACCAGTTCAGTCTACTATTCTGGATTATATCCAAATGCCAGGCTGAGTAATTTAAAGACAAGAAAATAAATGTTTCCTAACAAGGCAAAGAGGAATGCAGCAAGTGCAAGATCATTGTCAAAGAAGGCACAAATGATCTCCAACAGCCCACTCTTGTAACTGAGACCAAGGAGCTGGAAACCTCGTCAGACTTGCTTCTCTCAACTTTAAAAGATGTGAGGCGGTGCCAACGATTCAAAACAATAATGCCTTGCCTTTATAAACAACCTTTAGCATCACTTGATATAAAACAGAAACTTGGATATTCTCTGCTGAGCATGCCTATTAGATTGGCATCACTGTTTTTCTCCTGGCTTGCATGTTAGGTAAAGGGGTCAGGCAGGAGACATATCATTCTTCAAAAACAACCTTCCATTTTGCACTGGCAGCTTTCATAATCCAGCTCCTATGTCTCTGAAGTCACAAAAGCACTTATGAAAGCTCTGTAGTATTGTCTGTTTTAGCAATGTTCCTAACACTCTCTAGAAAACCTTCATGTCTAAAAATCAGAGTTGTGGGGCCCATCCAACTAGATGTATTAAACTGGATTGCAGCATCTCAGGAAATGTGTAATTCCAGTCCCTTAGCACATGCTCGGGTAACACTGTGTGTCATGGTTCATACTGGGAACATACTGTCTACGATTATTGTAAGAATTCTATTATTACAGATGTGACTTCAGACTGCCTTTCTCATCATTCCCTGGATGTCCTTCTCTAGCCCTTCAACTATTCACCTTCATCTATTATTAGTTATTATTTAAACTGCAGTAGCACCCTCACTGCATTTGGCACATTCCAAACTTAGACAAAGACATTGCCGTACACCAACCAGTGTGCCATATAGGTAGGAAAAGATGCTTGAGGCAATGATGGAAGATAGGGCCTTTCTGCTACCTCTGGACAGTAAGAAGGAAGATCCAAGGCCTAACTGCTGCCACCATCTTTGCCTTTTCAGCAGCAAATCTCCTGATTTTCTCCACTCTACTTTTCCTCTTTCCAGAAACTAACACAATTGGGGCAAGGCCCAGAACCTTCTTGGCTAGTGCCTGATGCTGCTTAATTCAAATCTAGAATGCCCTAGGATCACATGCCACAAGGTGTCTTGCATGACCAAGATCAAGTAATAGCGAAGTTAAGCTACTATCATGAACTAATAGAATGCTTGCTAAAGGAGTGGGCTCTGCGACAAGATATATGTGGAAGGGAGAAGATTATGAGGCAGGGTAGGTGGCAAGAGATGATTAACACCCAACTGATGGAGGGACTGGCAGGAGGGATAGGAAGTAAAGGTGGGGTACTCCTCTTATCTCCTTCTTTGACCAGTTTGAGGGGCAGACAAAGGTACGGGCATTGGTTGAGGGATGGAATTCTTGTAATCAAAATATTTCACCCATCCCTAAATGTGGTCACAATATTCTTGATGCTTGGCTCAGTTAAATTCTGAATTATCACCAACTGTGTAGGCCGCTAAAGAAAATGTATAAACCAGCCATTTGCAAAATCCCTAGAAACATATTCACCGCCAGTTTTTGTGTGTGTTGCTGTTATACTAATCAGAGTCTTTGAAAATTAGAATGTTCCATGATTAAAGTTCTTCTATGCTTATTGGTTTAAGAAAAAATGCTTTGTGAGTAACTTCCCCTCTCTTTGCCTCAATTTCCTCATCTACTTACTTCCCCCAGTGCTTTGAGATCCACTGATGGAAAAAGCTACAGAAATGGCAACATACTGTGGTTGTATTTTTTTTTTTTTTAATGAACAGCTACCAACAGTTAGAGAACAGCAATATCTCAGTGGGATCACAGTTATTTTCCTAAGATTTTTACCTCAATGGAAAAAAATTCATGAGATCAGCAGTTCTCATAAAATTCTCACCATCTTGGGCAAAAATATTGCTAGAATGACTTTTCTCAAGAGATTTTGCCTGCATCTTTTTCCAGAATCTGGCCTGGAACCAAAGCCCTAAGGATTGACTCAGATTTGAGGCTTCAGACTTGTACATTATCAGACTGTAAGGAGTTCAGGTATTTGAATTCATCCCAACTCAAAAAGAACTTGTATATGATTGTGCAGACATGTGCATGTGTCTGTGTGTATTCCCCACACACAAATATATAGTATAGTGAGTTGTGGTATAAGGGTAAACACACATACTCACATAAAGTAGAGAAAGAGAAAGTGAATAAGTGGCATGGGTGGTAAAAAGGTTTTATCAACATAAGTTGGGATGGGCACATTACTCACAAGTTGCAAAGCTGCAAAACTATTATGCAGCTTATGCCAATCAGACTCTCGGCTTGTGTAAATTGGTGTAGCAGCACTGATTACATCAGATGAGGATCAGGCCCTTATACCACATCGATATTGTATAATGTGCATATGCCACAGACTTACAAAACACTTCTTTAGATGTGTTCTAAACAGCTTTGGGGGAAAAATTGGTCTGATTTTCATACCCTTTTGATTGCAAAGCCAGGCCCTCTTACTAGCAGGAGTCCAACTCAGAGAGAGAAACTACTTTCTAGAACTAGTTACATTTTAGAAACCCCTAGCTTTTCTATATATAATTATAGATTGATTTTACAGTCCAGTATCCTACAATCTACCAGGGCTAAAATTTAGAAAATTAAACACAAAAAACTTTGTGCCGATGCAAGATTAACTTTGCCCAGATGAAATCGTAAAAAGTCAGGAAATGCAAAAGTAAAGATTCCAACAGCAACATTAACTTGATCACATTACACATATGCACTATTCTATGTAAGTTTTTCAGTAAATGTGAAATGTGGCCAACTTAGAATTGTGGCTGACTAATGAGAAATCTAATCATTGTTCTGTTCATTCGGTTTGTTTTACAAAAACAGCTATCACAAGAGAGCATCATTAAATTCTCTTCTACCAATATTTTTCTAATTTTGTTTTATGGTTCACAGCCTCTTTATCCATTTGGCACCAATTCTGCAGTCCATGGAATTGGATGGATGCTCACACCCACGCAAAGCCCCAATGGAGTCAGCTGAGTTTCACCCACATGCAACTTTACATTGATCCAACTGTAGGATTGGGGCTTTGGTTTGTAATTTTATCCTATCAGTCATCACCAATGCCATACAATATCTGAAACTGGTTGAACAAAAGATAAATACCCTCCTTTTTAAAGAGTCAAGAGATCTTACTTTTGAAAAGCACTACGTAAGAGCTAAGTATTAATTATTATTATACAAGTACTTTACTAAACCCTCTACTATCTACCTTGCAGTTACCAAGTCACTGTCATAGACATTTTGTTACTCTCCAGTGCTGTGTCTCTAGTCATCCTACAATTCACACAGCTGTTTCCTCTTCTACTACTGAGTCTAAAACCAGGCAGGTGTTATCAATGAACCACTCATATTGAGTTAGCTCAACAACACCCTTTACTTCTGTCCATATCTGCTCTCTGGTCTTCTAGTATCACAGTTAACTGATGGCAAGACTATGTTCTTTTAGAGACTGATCAACATTGTTTAAAAGAACCCAGACAATAGTGGGGGAAAGGAGACTGTCCAATTGTGATGAGCAGTACAACTTCAGTGCACATTCAGCTACAACAAAACCTACCCATCAAATCTATGCTTTCTCTAACATACCTATCATTGGGGTGTCTGAGGACCTGAACCTTGTAGTGCTTATGACTGCAAGTAATACCATTGAACTCACTAGACTTTGGATGAGGCCCTAAGCACTGAGCAGCAACTAAAGGTGAAATATTCTTGCCGAAAAGAGCTCAGTTTTCTCAACTGCTCCACAGTCCAGACATTTTCTTACATGTAAAAAAAAAGGCACCTCTGCCATATTTTTAGCTCAATAATTTGTATGGTGGCAGGGAGGGAGTGAAGGAAGTTAAAAAATAAGAGTAATATTTGCACTATTAAACTTATCCATGATGTCTTTCTAACCCCATGAGCCATTTCTGTCATAACTAACATTTTAATTTACATTCTTTATTCAGCACCAACTGTGTGCAAAGCATTCAGATGCACCAGTGATGAATGTAATTTAAGAACCTAGACAGAACCTGCTTCTGGTCTCATTTACACTGGTGTAAATCATGAGGAACTCCAATGAAATCAAAGATGTTAGACCAGTATAACACTGGTGCAACAGAGAAGAGAACCTGGTCTGTATGTCTGTTTTAAAGCACATACAGTCTAGTTCAAACACAAAGGATGGTGGACACCAATTTTAGTTCGAGGTGCTGATGGATTATGCAGAGTTCATTTGGGACTCTACAGTATACTACTGAATTGGTAATTGTGCATTCCTTGATTTGTATCTCTTTTCAGTTTATACAGCCATAGAGCAAGTATTGTGAAGCACCTGAATATTAATTTCAGTGTACTTTTCTCTTTCATTTATTCCTATAATTGGAGTACTTCTGAGTGTAGTTCAGTGAAAAGATATACCAACAGCGAGATGAAAGATAGATCATGCATATACTCTAATTATCAGTGTCAGAGAGTGTCCTAATACTCAGATGCCAATTTTCAGTATTAAAAAACATCCTGGATTTAATGGAATATCACGTATAATGCAGCTGTGTAGCAAGTTTAAAGAATGTTTAGACAAGAAAGAAATAGACATATATTACGGAGGCCACCCTGTGGCCAACTACAGCAAAAAGGTTGCAAGGAATATACTCCTTTGGTCAACTATAAGGTCTTTATACATGAATCACTGCCTGTGAATAGAAAAAAAATCTGAATTAGGGTTTCAGTGTGCAACCACCTTAGCTTTAAGGCTATGAAAGCTACATCTAAGACATTTCAGGCTATAATGTGACAATTATACTATGCCATAAGCGGTGCAGAGTTGTAATACCCCAGAGAGAGCACTAGAGATATTGTGCTCCTTACAAACACACAAGCTGCTGACACTGCTTCATGCGGGGTGGGGGGTGTATTTTGCATGTCATTAGCTGGGGCAGAATGCTCTCCTGAGCACATCAGCCCTGTCCTCTCTCCGACATGCGATCAACTCTATTGAAGCAATTTCACTTACACATATACACACACACCATAATGAGGCTTTTTACTTTAAATATCTGTTTTGTTACTCTAGGCCAGTCAACTTGAAAACTAAAGTGCATGGTCTTCATGTGCCTGAGGATGTAGGCTTACTGTATTGTAGTTTTAGCTAAGACACAGATTTTAATACAGAGTAGATTTAAGAGATGTTATAAAGTAGATACAATTAAAAAATATATATTGGGTCTGATTCTGATCTCACCTATACCAATGTAAATCAACAATAACTCCACTGTTGTCAATGTAGCAATATTAGTATATGAAACCAGTTCAAGATCAGAATCAAGCCAGGATACATTTTTCACCCTCAAAATACATATTGAATTACATGAGAGATAGTGGGTCTTTCAAATTGTTCATACTCTGTTGTGTTAAACACAAATGAGCACAGAGCTTAGAAAATGTGTATTATGGGAAAGTTCGAGAGATCCAGTGCTTTCCCTGTGTTAGTTTATTCTAAAATAACCTTGTGTTAATGCAAATGTGTTTTTATACATTAAAATACAGATTTTCTATTTCTTCCAAAGTAAGTTACATTTTATACAGTCTTCTATTTCAAATAATGTGTGCATCGCTGGCAATCAAAATGTTAGCCTCAGGGTTATTTGCTGATTATATTTTCTTTGTTATGCATCCTTTAATAACCTTGAACACAGTGACCCCAGGTGGCAGGTACCATGATGGCTGCTCTCATGATCTGAGTTAAACCTGCACTCTCCTACAAACAATAGGCTCAAAATCCCCAGTTCCATAATTGAAGGGTTCTCAGCCTTGAAGTCTTGACCACCCTTCATATATTGTGAAATGGTTCAGGGTCCCTCTGAGCCAGATTCTAACTAGATAGGAGAGAGCTCTCAGGGGATAGAGAAGTAGGTCCTGGTATGGTACGGGTTGAGAACCACGGCCCTAATTGATATGCAAAAGTTTTGCTAACAGTCTAAACTACAGCCTGGTCTGTATAAAATTGTGCTCTGGTTCTTCTTCATCACTGCAGAAAATAAATATCATCCCTTTCTCTGATCTGCCACAGCTATTTTCCACCAGGCGTGGGAATTTCACAGTGGCAAGGACAGTCTGACCAGTCACATACACGGCCTATGTGCAGACTGTACAAAGATTTGAATCACTACTCAAAAATCTTGTGGGAAAAGTTTTATAACTAACTATAGAGATGACAAAGGGATAGTGTGTAACATTTTCAAACCTGCCTCAGTCCCATTTTAAAAAGCAACTCAGACACTTAGGAGCCAAAATTCCCATGGACTCTCAATAAGACAGAGGCTGCCAAAGTCGCTTCTGAAAATGGGACTTAGGCTCCTAAGTCACCAAGGTGCTTTTGAAAATTTTACTCCAACTGACAACAATTTCTCAATCTTCCCGTATCTCTTGAAAAACCTGCATCTCCATAAATGTCTGAGTTATGTGAGCCATACATGATCATGCAAAACACTGGAGGCAAAAGCATTACGCAGCTACAGTATAAACTGGCAGCATGAGAGTAACTGGCACAGGCAGTTAATATACCAGGCTTTTCACCTTTGAAAACATGAGTCAAAAAGATGATTTAGTTCACAAGCAACATGAGTTTGATAGTTCTCATTCTAGTCCTTATTGGTGCGTATCACAAAACCTACCATAGTTGGCACAACTGTAAGACTTTGCTCAGAGGCTTATTACTAGAATGGCAGGGGGTGTTTTAGATCAGGTTTGACTATATATGTTTACATGTTTGCTCTGCACAATGCCTGCTCCTATCGTGCTTGATTCAAAGTAAGGCTATCTGCCCCTCACTTCCATGAGCACTAAATTCACTCATCAACTAACCCAGCTAACTGCACGGTTTATCTCACAGCAGTTTAACTTGTAAGATCGGGCAGGTTACATTCATATACAAAGGTATATATGATCTTTAATCACTAGACAAAGCAAACTTGAGTGTGTAGGAATCACTGGATATGCCACAGTACCCTTATAGTTACATCACTGATCCGCTGTAAAAGAGTTCTGCTATCTTGCCATTGCCAGAGGGTGTCACTACGGCACCAGAAAGAGCAGCAAAACAAATCAGACTGATAAATAAGAAGTGTGAGGTTGTGTGCTAGAAATAAGCTCTACGTAAACTTTGGATGAATTGTTCATAATTTGAACCATTAAGAAAACAGTTATGGATTCTGAGAATAATATGGCTTTGTTTTTTCTTTTTCTCACTGTATCTCTTGTGTTCTAGCTAATCCAATTTATAAAACTATTGGAGAGAAAAAAGAAGCAGTACCTATTAGAGCTGTTTGCAGAATCTCCATTGTTCCCACACAATTAAACCTTGTTTTCCATGAAAGCATCATTTGAAAATGAAACTAGTCTTCTAAATATAAACCGTTCACGCTCACCATATTTGTATTCAGAAGGCAATTGTTTTCATAGGAAGTTGCCGCAAAAGAAATCTAAATTTTGTGACACAATGCTATACAGACCAGGTAATTAAGACCAAGCCACATTAAACAAATTCAAATAAACCCCAGATTTAAAGGGCTGGATTTGGCTAACCATAACAGGAAGGGAGTTCCAAAACCAAAGAGCACACTAAATGAAAGCTCTCAGAAGTTAGCACATAGGTCTTGTACTAATAACTATGGGCTCCTCTAAGGTTTAGTACATTTGAATTTAAAATATAAGGCACAAGGAGGATGCCAAGGTAAGCCAAACAATTTAGATGTATTTTTTATAATAAATGCAAATTTACTTAACACCAAAATATGTCAGAAGGTAGTACAACCAGGTAGTTTTTTGATATGGCCTAGCATGGTCAAGAAAACCTTAATTGCTCCATTGAACACATTATAATCTTTAAGAAATACAGTCAGGTATTGTATATAAGGAGTCGGACATAATGAAGTCTACTTCCCTAGAATAATAGCATGTCAGCATTAGCATGCAGAGAGAGTTTGTAGAGGAGAAAGATTAAAGCCCAGATGCCACAATGTATTGCTTCGCCCACTGAATAGTTTTATTTAACCTCCATTTTAGGACCAAAGTCCTGGTATTGAAGTTAGTGGCCAAACGCGCATTGAATTCACTGGGTCCAGTTTTGACTGTAAAAGCCGGATCCTGCAAAGATGCTGAGAACCTCCTCTGAGCACTTCACTGAATCAAGTTCTGTGTTCAAATAATATAACCGTAATAGAGCAATATTTTCAAATTCTTGTTTAAAAAGTACTTATCTATTGAATTACAGAAATTAACAAGCAGGAGAGAAAGATAGGACAAGCCATACCACTAAGGAATACCAAGTAAAGCTGGACCAAAGACAAACTATGCCCTGATTATTTTAAATCTAGCTTCTGGAAAAAGAAAAATTCAATGTGCTGCACTGAATGTTGTACCAAAAAAGTTTAAATGCAGCAGTTATAAAAGGAACAGATTCACTGTGCTGATGAAACTGTGATCATGAATTAAGACCACAATGACATTACAGTATTAGAATAGGGGAACCAAAATCTGTTGGCTGTTGTGGGAATTATTAAGATGTCAAAAGGCCAAATTCTGACCTCAGACCATGTGCAAATACAGCTCCCACTGATCTCAGTGGAGCATGCACATGTCTGTCTGAGGAAAAGTGTTGGACCAGAGGCTTTCTGGTGAGGACAATGCAAGAGGAAAAAGATGATGAACACAAAAATGTAAATATCATGATGTTTTCTGGATACTGTTATTAAGAAGGAATCAGAGAAGAAAATAAATCCAGAAAGTGTATGAAACAAGCAGAATGCTGTTTTAATTTTGTTTCTTTTGAAGTCTTCTCAATCCTCAGCTTGCTGATTTTTGCAAAACATGAAAAGCAAGACAGTGGAAATTTGAGGTGAAGTTAGATCCAAAGAGAGCAAGGTGGGTCTTGTGCTTAAATGCAGCAGTTATTAAAGGAACAGGGCTGTAAGTCAGGAGATCTGGCCCTACCAGAGTGGTATAAAGTGGGTTTAGTATAAATGAGAATCAGATCTTTGGATTCTGTACTGACTTTGTCACAAGTTTCCTGTGTGACTTTGGACAATCTCTCTATGCCCAGTTTTCACATCTGTAAAAATGAGGATAATTACACCTGCCTCATGTGTAGGGTATACCTTAACAGTAGCAAAGCACTCTTAGATCCTCTGGTGGCCTGATTTGAGTTATATTTCCCAAGCTGATGATAATAGCACAGATTGTAAGCTCTTTGGGGGCAGGGACGGTCTTTCTGTTTTGTGTTGGTACAGCACCTAGCACAATGGGGAGCTGGTCCATGACTGAGCCTCATAGGCGCTGTATGATAATACAAATTAATAAATAATAAAATAATAATAATCAGTAATAAGTACATTAACATTATAAGGACCTGATCCCACAACCACTGAAGTCAAAGGCAAAACTCCCATTGACTTGAACAGTGCAGGATCATGGCTTAAAAACATAACACGGAACACAATCCGAAAAGTTTAAGGTGATCTGCAAAGGGATTTTTCTCTTTTATAAAAAGCTCTGTCCCTAAGCATTAGCGGCTGAATACTGAAACAACACTTCTAATGTAGAAATAAAGGGGTGGAGGAGGAGGAAATAGCACCATGAAAAATCAGCCTGTTCCCCAACCACAGAATCTCAGATAAGATTCCCATCTATGCATAGTGTTGGCAATGTCATAACCACTGTAGGGCCACTCTGGGGAAGGTCGGCCTATGGGGATCAGGCCTATTGCTCCCCACCCTCGCTGCTCTATAGCCAGGGGTTCTCTGAGACTTTCTGCTCTTTGCTTTACCTTTACATATAAGGTATAATGTTAAGAATATTGAAGAGAAGAGGTCAATTAAAACGACACATTACTGCCGAGGGCCCAGATGGGTTCAGAGGGCCTTCCAGTGCATACGAATGTCTTTGCAGATCACTTGTAAGGACATAAATAAAAACTAAACTACCAAGCCATGCAGTGTTTAAAGCCCCACGCTTCCCTCTACTTCGGAGTGCTCATAGGAACCTGAGATTGCAGATCCAGACTTGGGGGATCTGATTCCACAGCATATGCCCCTTGTAGTGCTCTCAGCCCTGCAGGCAGAGAGAGCAGGAGCAGGGGCCCCCACCCAGCACCCAAAGGTACAGGGTAAGTTAGAGCATGTTACAGCAAACAGAATCTGTAATGACTTGACCCACTGTTATATTGCAATTGTTATTAGTGAGGGTCCCATAGATGACCTCAGCTGGGAGAACCCCTGACCCAGCAAGGCTCATGCCGCAACTCTGCTACCCAGGGTCTGTGGGAAGCTATGATACAGAGTCAAGGGGACTCACCATAGTTTCCCTTTGCCCCTGTGCAGATCATGGGGTCCCATTTGTTTAGAGGGAAGGACACTCACCATCGTACTAGGAGAAAACCCTTCACACCAGTAGAAGAATTACAAGGAGACTCTTGAGTTGAAATAATAATGGGGGAGGAGGGGAAGAGAGAGAGCAAAATTAGACTTGGGGCAGTATTGTATTCAACTACAATGAGGTAGCTTATACATCTCCTATATGTAAGAATGATCAGTGTTCTGTATGTACCTCACATCACTCAGTCAACCATAAGCCCTCTAGCCAAATAAACAGCAATATTGCGGGGCTTTACACACTTCTCCTTAGTAACAGGGATGACTTTGCTGTTCAGAAGGTAATAGGAGTAGATAGATTAACTGATTTTAAGGGAAGGGAGCATGATGACCTCCTAGTACTCCTGCATAACAGAGGCCACAGATTTTCTCCAAATAACTCCTGCATCAAGCTCAGTAACTTGTAGCTGCACTAGAGCACATAGTTTATAGACATCCTGTATTGTCAACCCCAAGAATTCAAAAATCTTAAGTCATGATTTCTAAGCCAATATTGTGATTTTTGGGGCCTAAGATGTTTCAAAATAGTAAATTTTAAACCCTTTTTGTTTGCCTCTGCTTTTTGAGCCTTGAGGGTGCACTCAATTCATGTTTTCAAGTGTTTCCATACAAGCACGAGAGTTAGAAATTTACTTTTAATAAATGAAAGCAGAGATTTTCATGTAATCACCTGACTCCAGGAGTTGGGAAAACACCAAACATGGCAAGATTCGTGATAAGATTGTAAGAGCTGGCAACAGTGGAACCCTGATTTGAAGACTTCAAGAGATGGGAAAATCTGCCACATCCTTGGTTACATTGTTCCAAGGGTTAATTTGCTGACATTGCTAAAAAAAAATCACCTTTTTCCAACTTGCATGTGCTGCTAGCCACTGGATCCCTTATGCCTTTGTCTAGATTAAAGAGACCTTTGGTATCAGATATTCTCTCCTTGCATCAGTACTTCTAGACTGTGATCAAGCCACCTCTAAGTCTACTTGGATAAGCTAAGTATTTTGAGCTTCTATTACACTGTTGGGAGGAAAGAAAGAAAAGGCAGATGCTAAGGGCTCTAACATTGTGTTTGACATTTTCACCCTGATATTTCATCCAGTCTAAAACATTGTGTTTGTCCAGTTTTGTACACCACGCAGAAAATCAGGTAATACATACCTAATACAAACTTCAACTGTACAATAGCTGGTTGGGAAACAAGTGTTAATATGGGTTGGATAAATAGAAAAGTCAAATTGTTCTAAATTGTATGGAAATTTAAAAAAAATATTTTTTCTGGGAGGAGAAAGCAAAAAGCAATTTGAAAATTAAATTTAAAATTTAAACTAAATTTTAAAGAAAGAAAGTAGTAATCTGGTGGTGCCAAAGGGTTAAAGTATTCTGTTTCGGTCAGTCTGAATATATGAATTTAGCAGCTGACAGTGCATGGTGTGTCAGTCTCTTACAGCTGTTCCAGTAGATTCAAAGACCATCTTTGTTTCTTGAAATATTAGCAACTGTTACTTTTTTCCAAGGACAATGATAGACCAGCTGTTACCTCACAAGATGCAATGTAGTTCAGGTCATATTCTTTAGTAACCGACTTGTAAAACAAGAACTAAATCATTGTTTGGGTTTGTCAGATTTTTTTCCCATTAGAACAGTCTTTGGAGCCTAACAGTAAAATAATTTACACTCAGAATTTCCATTAGTGCATTGGAGTGACAGAGAAATGTCGTATGGTTACTAAACTGGATCTTCTATTTCTAAAATAACGTTTGAACTCAGAGTATTGTAGATTTTTTGTTGTTGTTGTTTTTTAAGGTTTTTTGCCATTAAGCTAATTTCTTTCTTTCAAAAATGGTAAGATTATTAAGCAGACGTACTTTAGTAATGCACATTTGTATGCCTAAATGTCAAAATATACAACTGGGATTTTCAGAATAACCTAAGGGAGTTAAGTGTTCAAATCCCATTACATTTCAATCAATTTGGATGTCTAATTCTTTTAAGCTCTTTGGAAATCCCAACCTAGACCAACAACTGAGCAACTCAGATAGTTGAGCCTTCAACCCAGGCACAGGTAAAACTCCCACTTGAAGAAATCTTGCCTATGAAGGACTGCAAGATCTGTTCCCAAATCAAGAAATATTACAGTAAGAGTAACTGAACAAGTTACATAAATCCTTTCTAAAAACAAAAAGGTAAACACTGCTTTCAGCAGCTCTGAAATAAGCCATTGTTCTTCAGTACACAGAGACAAATTACCACTTCCAACAAGCTGTCATCCACTTTGAATGAGAAAGACAAAGACAAAATATTGCCACACTGACAAGCCTGGATATTGACTAAAGACTCAACCTTTGATTTTAAATTTTGTACTCCTTTACATCAAGTAATGGCTAAGTTTACAGAATTATTGCCAGTTAATTTCTGTGTAAAGAAGAAGCATACAAAGGTATTGTAATATACACTGAAAGATTTCACAATAGTTAATAAATTCAGCAGTAAACAGGAGTTTATTCTTTTTCTATATTATTTAAATAATCATTTCACATTTAAACACCGCTGTATTAAAATATCCTTGTACAGCAGCTGCAATACACTGAGTTTAGGATGAAGATATCATCCTATGTGTGCAAGAATGTTAACTGCCTAACTCTACATTCTTTGAATCAAATACTCTAGAAAGAAACCAGATAAACTAGTGCTCTACTTAAACTCTGTTTATCTGAAATACTTACGAGGAATGGGTGATAGAATGCCTTTTGGTAAACCACTGGGATAATAATGGATACAGATTTTTAAAAGTCTGCCTTCAGAATCACCAGTATTTGTGATGAAGAATATGAATTGTTGAACAAAACAGTGAAAGTAAAAACTAAGTTCTTATAATTATTTTTTTCAGTGTGAGAATACTTCTCTTTAAAGATGAAAGACTGAGAATATCAAATGTCAGAGACTTTAGTTATGTTTAGGAGCAAAGTCTGTCTTACAAAACCAAAAACCTGCCATCACAAAAGTTTTGATTGGACAGACATAGCAAAGTTGATAGAATCTCCTGAAAGCTGCAAACTAACCCAGAAAATACTGCCTCCAGACACCTGTCTGATAAAAGACAATAGTGCTTGGGTTAACAAGATGGATATGCCTGAAAATAAAGTCATTGTTGAATTTGTGTCTAATCCTTGAATGGAGAATTGGAGAATTTATTTTCCAAACGGCTGGGCAATTCCACCTCGTTCCGTTTCCATTTCTGCTGCCAAATAGCTATGGTTTCCAAAATCCACAAACTTTTCCTAGTATAAGAAGTATTCTTTGTTGGCAAAATGTTGAAGCACATACCTAAATTTAAGCATGTGAATAGTTCAACTGAAATCAATGGGAAGACATGGGAACTACCCTTGTGCTTAAAGTTAGGCACATGCTTAAGTACCATGCTGAATCAGGGCCACCAATAGGATTCATCAAGCAGAAAAACTCTGAGAAGCTGGACTATAAGGGAGCCAGTGTTGGTATCTACCTGGACAATACCTTCAGCATTACTCAAAAGAAATAAAAGCTTTGTTTAGTTCACAGAAGGCTTTCGAGAGATAGGTTTGAATATTGTCTTCCTCTTTCTTGGCAGATTACAGGTGGAATTCAAAGGCCAGACTTTGTGTTCATGGGAAGAAGCCAGCTTCCTTTAATTATCTAAAATGACCAATCTCCAAGAACAAAATCCATCCCATTCATCATAGTTCAATATTGGTCACTTTTAGACTAGAATGTGTTACATTTGACTATGGGTATAATCACTGTGTCTTCAGTTTCAGGTTATCGTTGTATGCTGCTATTCTTATGTTAATAAAAAAAAAACACCAAATGACTTCAGTACGCTACATCAGTGAACTGCATCATCACAATACAAAGAGATAGAGCCAGTTCAGTAATAAAGGCAAGTTTTATTTTAGATCAGGCAATGCATCACTTTCAACCTTCGTAGTTTCATTTAAAAAGGGAATCAAGAACTGAAGTCGTGATAAACTGTGAGATCTGCAATGTTCTAAAATAACGTCAGATACATGACTAAAAGTTGCAGTCTCACCCAAGTCTGACCACATAGTACAACTCAGAGGAGAGAATTTGGGAATGTATATATTTATTTCTTCCAAATTGCCATAGTCTGCGGACTGTCTCCCAAAATTCTCCGGATGTAGGGAGAGAACACCCATTACTGAATGCCTTTAGAGGACGCAGCCTGCTCCTCCTAATTACCAATTATACTCTTCAAGCTAATGCAGATGGGTCAGGGCTATGGTCCTGCCTTTCCCCACCCTCTTTGATGCACTATTAATCCCAAAGGAGTAGAACAGGACCAAACCCTGCACTTCCCTGAGCAAATGACCTGCAATTCTGAAGAAGCAGTGTTGAGTACTGGATAAACCACTCAACGGGCAATTGTAAGACCTGGCTTCCATTCCTGGCTTGGCCACTGACCTGCTGTGTGACTTTGTGCAAGTCGTTTCACCTCCCTATGCTTCTCTTTCCCCTCCCACCCTTTGATGGTCTTGTCTGATTGCACAGTAATCTCTTTGGGGCAGGGAAAGTCTCTCACTATGTGTCCATGTGATGTCTAGCACAATGGGGCCCACAGTCTTGGCTTGGGCTTCTAGGCACTACAGTAATATAAATAATAACAATTCTTCCTGGGTTCTACATGGACCATCAAGGGAGAGGAAGGTTCCTCACACCCAGGAGAGGAAGGTTCCTCACACCCTAGGCGGCGGAAGGTCCCGCCCCAAAACGCCGCCCCCCACAGAGGCGGCGGAAGGTCCCGCCGCCGAAATACCGCCGCAGTCGCGGCCCCCCAAATTGTAGCGCCCTAGGCAACCGCCTAGGCCGCCTAATGGGTTGCGCCGGCCCTGTTCACACCACCCTGTTCACTGCATGTCTGTATACTGGCCAAGCAAAATCTGCCCTCTATTTATTTGTTTTTAGCGAAAAGTAAAGTTACAAATGCAATGAAACTACAGGGTGTGTAATGAAAACAGCATAGCTGTGGTGTCCTGTTGCTTAAATACCTTGCTCCTGAACGGTGCTGTATTAGGTTTCTTCCACATCTATGAAGCATTCCAGCTGGACTGCAACCAGTATTTTAATAAACTATGATCTTATGCAGTAGTGAATAAAGTTTATAACAGTCATAATTCCCTTGAAATCCATTAATCAACAGAAATTTCAACAAATATTTTAACATGGGAGTGACAGGACAGCAACTAAAGATCATCTGTTAACGGTGGAAGGAACCCTTTTCTCATTTTAATCTCCATGTGTCTGTAGCAACTCACTAATCTATTTCATTTATAATTCACACACAAAAAAACGGTCTCAGCAAAGATTTAAGATGTTAGCCTGTGATGAGTTTGCACATTACTAAGACTTCATTATTCTTATAAAAATGTACTCCAGTGCATTTGCTAGTTCATTATGCAATATTCTGATAAATAATTAAAACTAGACAACACTTGTCAAGGTATAATGAGTGTGTTTTGTGAAGCACTGTCATTGCTTTACCTTTAGGTTTTACTGTTTGTTAATTTTCTTGCCAATTTAACAAGAAGTCAGTAATGGGTCTCTGGGACATCAGTGTAAGTGTATGTGGGGTTATACTGTGTGTTTAATAGGCCAGATCATTGGCTAAGGATGATGTGCAGGTAGCACAACATGAGCGTGTATGAGTGCATGTGCACACATGGCTTAAAGCTAATCTTGGTTTTCCTCTAATCCTGCTATAGCCTCTATGCTGAGGTAGTCCTCCTGTGCCAAGTGAGACCAGCAGCTCACTTAGGGGTGAAATCCTGCTCCCATTCAACACAATGGGAAAGCTCCCATTCACTCCAATGACACAGGACCAAGCTCTTAGTCATTTTAAGTTTGTAGGCCAGGGGTGGGCAAACTTTTTGGCCCGAGGGCCACATCTGAGTGGGGAAATTGCATGCAGGGCCATGAATGTAGGGCTGGGACAGGGGCTTGAGGTGTGGGAGGGAGTGCGGGGTGTGGGAGGGGGCGTGGGGTGCAGGAAGGGGCTCAGGGCAAGGGGTTGGGGTGATGGAGGTGTGTGGGGTGCAGGAGGGGGCTCAGGCCAGGGGGTTGGGGTGCAGGAGGGGGTGCGGAGTGCAGGAGGGGGCTCAGAGCAGGGGGTTGGGGCGCAGGAGGAGTGTGGGGTGCAGCAGAGGGCTCAGGGCAGGGGGTTGGGGTGTAGGAGGGGTGTGGGGTGCAGCAGGGGGCTCAGGGCAGGGGTTAGGGGCTCAGGGCAGGGGGTTAGGGTGCAGAAGAGGTTCGGGGTGCGGCAGGGGGCTCAGGGCAGGGTGTTTGGGTGCAGGAGGGGTGCAGGGTGCGGCAGAGGGCTCAGGGTAGGGTGCTGGGGTGCAGGAGGGGTGCAGGGTGTGGCAGGGGGCTCCGGCCCAGCGCCGCTTACCTTGAGCAGCTCCGGGGTGGCAGCAGCATGCAGCAGGGCTAAGGTAGGCTCCCTGCCTTCCCTGGCCCCGCGCTGCTCCCGGAAGTGGCCGGCACCACGTCCCTGCGGCCCCTGGGGGAGGGGGCAGCAGAGGGCTCCATGCGCTGCCCTCACCTGCGGGTACCTCCTCCGAAGCTCCCATTGGCCGCGGTTCTCCGTTCCCAGCCAATGGGAGCTGCGGGGGGGGGGGGTGCCTGCAGGCGAGGGCATTGCGCGGAGCCCTTCCTCTCTTCCCCCCGCCCCGGGCCGCAGGGACGTGGTGCTGGGCACTTCTGGGAGCGGGGTTGACAATCCCACAGGCCGGATCCAAAGCCCTGACAGGCCAGTGCCAGCCCGCGGGCCGTTGTTTGCCCACCCCTGTTGTAGGCAGTCTAGATAAGTCAGAACATTTCACCAATAGCACTGCTGGGAAACCAACCCCTGGATTTTAAACTGAGCACTGTTTAATACCAATGCAGTTGCATTTTATCTGCTGCTTATAGCCCTTTTCTGTATACCATTACATTACTTAGTGTATGGGGGTGAGGTAGATCCCTGTTACTCATAGCACCATATTTGGGAAAGGATGCTATTACAGATTCTCCACAATGATGTCATGAATGATGCTATCTTAGGCCCCAGTTCAGCAAGGTACATGCCTAATTTTAAGCATGTGAGTAGTCCCATAGAAGTCAAAGCATACATGAGAAATGGGAAAATGTACATTGCACTACCATGCTGAATTGGGGTCTTACACCATACCTCCACAGCTTCTGACCAATGAATAATCCACAGGTCTCCTCGACTACTCAGTCATGAAGCAGATAAAAATAAAGTTCTCTTGCAGAATTGATTCTGACAAGAAGGAAAAGTGCAAGAGACCAACAGCTCTACACTGTATTTGTTGGTTTGTTTGTTTTGTGGGTGACAACGGTTATCTAGCACCCAATTTTGGAAGAGGGATGACAATAAAATAATGATCCAGTGATCACAGACACCGCAGGATGAGACGCTGATTGCAGAAAAAACCCACTGCTGCATAGGAGAGGACATATTATCCCCAAGATCGCCAGTCATTCAGAAACACAGATATTTCTGAAGAGGACAAAATACAAGACATACACTCTTGCTTTTGCTTAGCTACATGCGTGCATCAGTAAGACACAGAGTGGCAGCAATGACGGTAGTGTATCCCGGTTTGCTGACTTCTCGGCACTTGACAGCATGAGACCGGACTAGAGCAACGAGGTATGATGTCGAGAGGAAATTCATTAAGATTCAAAGACCAACCAATTGCAGACAGCAGCTTTGTCTGAAAAAAGCAGAATGTATCCGTCCTTCTGAGATTTCCATCTCTTTGGATGTGGATGAGAGCTTGTCGTACGCGCTACGGGGCTTGATTGTGGCATGGAGCCCCAGCCCCACGCAGGGGGATAGTGCAGAACTGAGTGCTGCAGAGGAACACCAGGAGGGCGAATCTCTCCTGGAACATCTGCCAGCAACGGGGAACGTGCAAGCTGCACGATGCCGCTCTGCAGCCAGACAGTTTGGTGGGCAGATGCAAAGGGGGAATGGCCCTCCTTCTTTTCTGCTCCTTTAGGGGAAATTTGCTCACCAGGGAGAAAGCAATCCCTGCACTCCCCAGACTGCAGCAACAGATTGTCTCTAACCCTTATGTGGTGTGCACAAGGAGGTGAAATGCTCCCTGCACACTTTCCCTTCCCTATGTCCACGTACCCAAAATAGGATAAGGGACACTAGCTCACAGAATTAGGTGAGATGTGAGAAATAGTATACAGGGGTTGGGCCATCGCCTTGAGCCACGCCTGCTGATTTAGACCTGGGAAAGCAAAACTGTCTTTCCTTCATTTTTTCTCTGCTGAAATATTCTTAAAACATTTGTTTAGCCATAAATACTTGTCCATTCAATTTGTACCCGATGGTGGTGAAAATACTCTTCCACTGCTTGCATATGTTAATAGTCTTATACAGCAGATATGTACTGGGACTTACATATCTGGGAAAGTTAGAAGGTATTATATGGAAAGTTAATGCCCTGCTAATTACTCTGGAGAGTGGCACTCTAATGGGATCTCATGGTAATTAGACTGTTTAACTGCCTCTGACGATGTTTAGTTGATGTCTAGTATAAGTAGAAATCTGTAAATAAATGTATGCTTAACTCTAAGCATGCGAGTAGCCTCATTGAAGGATTGTGTTGGTGTTGCTACCCATGTTAAAACCCCAGTGTAGACAAGGCCTTAGTTCCTAGCTGATGAATAAGGCTACATAATAAGGCTACATTTATGTCACGGATGTCATGGAAGTCACAGAATCTGTGACTTCCAGAGACCTGTGACTTCCAGAGACCCCCTTGACATTCTCTGCTTCAGCCCCAGGGGCTGGGGGACTCTGGAGCGGGCAGCTAGCGGGGTCCTGGCAGGGTCCCAGCGACAGGCGACAGCAGCAACAGGGGGGCCCCCTGCAAGGTTCCAGTGAAAGGTGACAGACTCCTGAGGGGGCCCTCCTCAGGGTTCCAGCGATGGGCGACAGCCATGCGGGGTGGTGGGAGGCAAGGGGGACGCTTCAGGTGAGTGGTTGGGGTGTCCCGTTTTCTCTTTGGGAAATATCCCTGCAGCTCCCAGCCACTGTGGGTGGAGGGGGGACCCCTTGCAGCTTCCAGCTGCTGTGGGCAGAGGGGAAACCCCACAGCTCCCAGCCACCACCGTGGTGAGAAACCATGCAGCAGCAAAAGTCACAGATAGGTCACAGCTTCCGTGAATGTTTGTTTATTGCCTGTGACCTGTCCATGACTTTTACTAAAAATAATCATGCCAAAGTCTTAGCCTTACTGATAAACAATATGAATTAGAAAGAAAACAGAGTAAGAAATCCCACTGAGGGACAAATCCTAAGAATCCTTGGAAACAGAAGCAGGTCTGCTCTGAAAGGAGAAGGGAGTGCTCACTGAATTTGAGAGAGCTGTAGACCCTCCGCCCACAAGATCTTTAGGGCTTCCCTGCCTGGGAAGGTGAGGAAAAGGCAGAGTGTGGAAAAGAGGATCCAGTTCTCCACTTTTTGGCAAAACCATATAAGGGGCTTGGAGCCTGAAGGACCCTTTGGGGAGAGGCTCTGCAGCTTCTCTGTGATTCAGCATTACACACACACACACACACACACACACACACACACACACACACACACA
>NW_020664444.1:13039936-13077699 GCF_002925995.2 Terrapene triunguis | reverse complement strand
ACACACACACACACACACACACACACACACACACACACACACACACATTCTGCCCTGTATACCTGGCCAGCACCTGTCCATGGCTTCACTCCTTCCTATGCTCCCTGCCCCTCCAGGCTGCCATGTTCTCCCAGAAGGTAGGAACAAAGCAATCCCTGCACACCCCTGAATTCAGGAACTGCTATTCCAAATGGATCTTACATGGCTCATGCAAGGGAGAGAAGCTCCACTGGCCATCCCCTCCTTACTCACCCCCACTATGTCCCTGCATAAGGGCTGGGTAGACTCTGGCCACAATCCAAATCCACCAATACCCCATGGGAGAGGCTCTAAGTCCCATAAAGCTTTCTAGGCTGCAATAGCATATGCGTCAAGTTTTATGGAGGATTTGTCTTTAGTTCAAGTAATGTATTCCACTAATTCAAAAAGCTGAGATAATAAGAACACCTCCTCATACCTTCTCTCATTGTCATCAAGGTGAGCAAAGAGCACATTCTTGGAGATGGCTTTTGCCAGAGCAGTCATTGTTTTATAGTCCTTTGGAATAACCTGTGGGGGAAAAGAAACACACAAAGTTACAGTTGTGGATTTGTTTCATTATATATCTTGATGTCTAAAAGATTGCATTACTTAATAAAGCTTATGCCCAAATAAATCTGTTAGTCTTTAAGGTGCCACCGGACTCCTTGTTGTTTTTGTGGATACAGACTAACACGGCTACCCCCTGATACTTGTCAATATGATGGATGCAGCTTGTTTCACATTGCTGAGTCAGATTTATAATTTAATATAAAACCACCAAGAAAGCAATACATTCCAATTTCGACAAGCCGGGTACAAGAATTAATGTTACTAATATAACAATCAGAACAGATATGTATGGTAGTCTCTCCTCCTCTTGCCCCTTCTCACCTCATAAAATATCCTTATACGGTACAGGGCAAAAATTCAGCAGGAACTGACAGCAGCTATGCAGACTTCTTTCATATTTCATGTATTTTTTTAATAGACTGAGGAAAACACTTTCCATACACTTCCTCTCCCCAAAGCAACATCAGAAGCAATCTACCTCTAAACATAAAACATGAGTGATGTTTCTCTGCCTTACAAAATACAAACATGTGACCTATTCATTTTTTACTGTGAACATTTTTTCTTTATCAGTCCATAACACCAAACCAGTGTATTAACAGTATTACTGTATGGTCTGGAAGCAGCTGCATTAAAGGAAGCAGACATCAGAAGGCTGGAGGCAGTAGAGATATTCAGAAGATGGCAGATGTAACATGGAATGATTGTAAGACAAATGAAGAAGTTAGAGGGAGAGTAGGATGTGAAACCAGGGTTTGGGATTGGCTGCAATCAAAAAGATTACAATGGCGGAGACACCGTATCAAACAGATGATAGGATGCCAGAGAAAATAATGCAAGTGCAACCAAGGTCAGTCCGACCTACGGGCTGACCACTGACTAGATGCGGGACATCATATGCAGGGACAGGACCAGGCTGGGTGTAATGGAAAGACAAGTCAGAGACAGGAATATATGGCAATGCTTTACTGCTCCCCTTGTCTTAAAATGCTCCAGGATGAATAATGGTGAAAAAATATTCTGGCAATTGACACAATCTTATGAAACAAACAGAACTCCTGCATTATTTCAGTTACTGTACACATTCCTATGTCGGAAGTGTCTCCAATCTCCCACCAAAAAATTAATTAAAGAAAATACGTTAATTAAGCAAAAGGAAAATATTTTGAGTTCTGGAGTATAATCACAAAGGAAGAGCAATCTACATTTTTGCAGAAATCCCACAGAACAAAGAGCTGGCCTTCATATCACCAATGAAGTCTATAGTCCGAAAAGTAAAGCATCTGACAGTATTTTAGGATGTGTCTGTGACAGACAGACTTTATCCTGATCTAGCAGGGAAAGGGTTAACAATTTGCCATAGGAGGAGCCACAGACACTCAGGAGGGGTGGAGACAGGTGAGAAGACAGGAAGTCTTCCTCTCATTCCATGTAAAAGGGCCCTTAAGGGAGTACAGGGGAAGAAATAAGTGAGGACGGGAGATATGCTTCTGTACGATCCTTCCTCCACTCAAAAGGGATGAGCTTTATTTTGCTTAGTTTAGAATCTCTTTGACCCCACAGACGCTGTGAGTGAGAGGAAGCCTAAAAAGACTGAACAACTTCTTTTTGTTATCCCTTTCAAACTGCGCGGGGAAAAATCCCAAGAGACAAGAGTGAAGAGCAGGCCTTGGGCTTGGGGCTTTTCTTGTTGTTTTTTCCCTAACCCCTCTTTAATTTAGGCAGAAGTAAGCCATTTTCCCAATGGGAGAAAGGGTTGTTTTCAGCTGTTCGTCCCTTCCCTTATTAATCTGGCAGGGAAGGGATCTTGATTAGGCCAGAGAGCCATATTGCCAACCCAGACAGAGGAAGGCTATTTCCAGTGGGGGGAATGATGCATGACAACCCTCTTGCAGTGTCGAACAAAGAACAACCCTAGAATTATTTTAAGGAAAAGTGCCATTGTCTATAATGCAGAGATTCTCAAACTGGGGGTCGGGACCCCTCAGGGGGTCACAAGGTTATTACACGGGGGGTCGCAAGCTGTCAGCCTCCACCCCAAACCCCGCTTTGCCTCCAGCATTTATAATGGTTTTAAATATATAAAAAAGTGTTTTTAATTTATAAGGGGGGGGTCACACTCAGAGACTTGCTATGTGAAAGGGGTCACCAGTAAAAAAGTTTGAGAGCCTCTGCTATAATGGTATGCTAAACTATAGTACAGGGGTAGGCAACCTATGGCATGCGGGCCGAAGGCAGCCTGCGAGCTGATTTTCAGTGGCACTCACACTGCCCGGGTCCTGGCCACCGGTCCGGGGGGCTCTGCATTTTAATTTAATTTTAAATGAAGCTTCTTAAACATTTTAAAAACCTTATTTACTTTACATACAACAATAGTTTAGTTATATATTATAGACTTATAGAAAGAGACCTTCTAAAAACATTAAAATGTATTACTGACACGCAAAACCTTAAATTAGAGTGAATAAATGAAGACTCGGCACACCGCTTCTGAAAGGTTGCCGACCCCTGCTATGGTATATGGTTTAGTCACTAGGTGGCACTATGTGTAAAATACCTTATTTAAACAAACTTCTGCCAGCTGGCAGAGCATTAAAGGATCTTATGATGAACACCTCTGGTCTGTAAAGCAAGCTCTGTAGCCAGTCCATATCTGGTACAGAATAATGTGACAGCCACCTTGGTAAAGGCTCAAAGGCTGAATTATATCTTCACCAACACAGCTCCCACCTTTTCCTGTGTTGTGATATATATACTGCTTACTGTATTTTTCACTCCATGCATCTGATGAGGTGGGTTTTAGCCCACGAACGCTTATGCCCAAATAAATTTGTTAGTCTCTAAGGTGCCACAAGGACGCCTCGTTGTTTCAGCTCCCATTGATTTCCTCTAGTCAAAGGTGTAGAGAAGTCAATGGAAGCACATATACTTACCAGAGGGCAACATTTCACCTTCACTTGAGTAGAGAGTCAGAATTCCTAATATCAAAATAAGAGTTAGACGCAAGCTAGCTCACTATGAGAAAAGCTCAGAGCTTATTGTTAGTGTCCTACCCTGCCAGAGAAACACTGGTGTGAGTTCTAGTCCTGGTCTCTTGCTGCATGATTCTAGAGAGGCTGGAAACATCCTGGATGTTCCATATGTCATTTTCTCCTTTCATATCTGGATTGTAGGTGGCTCTGTCACCCATACTTCTGCAACATCCTGAGTAGATTCATGTGCTGATGACACTGAAGAAAGTATTCCAACACAACCTCCTAGTTCTTTATTCCTTCGCATTACAAATATCCCCCTAGAATATTATTTAAACACAGTCTGCTTCTAAGAAATTAATTTCATATCATCTCTATGCAGAACACAGTAAATAATCTGTACTGTACTTCGAGCTTTGCAGCAACTGCCTGTCAAGACTCACTGCGAGCCTGTCCTGACATCATTGTTGATAGAAGGAAACAAACAAAGTTGTGTTAATTTCAGGTTCAGTTAGGAACATAAGAAAACAATCCAAAGGAATATGGAGGAACACTTCCACTGATCTTCAGAAGAGTTGAATTGGGCCCGTAATGAGCAAAGATAAATTTTGGGGGGCGGAGGTTAAAGTTTCTAAAGGAGATATTAAGAACTGTGGAGAGAAAATACTAAGTAGTTGAAAGTGCCTTTTAAAATATCATGTAAATGCTTTTTTAAACAGTGCCATGCATTAACAGTTTAATTATAGCGTTTTTTAAAATGTACTGGATAAAATGTGCTGGATAGTTGCCAGCATTATTTGACTTAAATGCTGGGAGAATACTCTTCTCTAATTGGCTTTAGGCTGAAAGCTCTCCCAGGTGTCTGTTTCTTGTGAGGGAAGATGCAATAGCAGTCAGTGAGCTCATACCATAAAAGGATGACAAAGGCATGCACAATCACGAACAGAAAAAAATACCCTGCCCAAAAGTAATGGTTGACAAAATGTATTCCTATAAAATAAACTCTTTTTGGCGGGAGAGCTACTTCAGACATTGGAGCAACAGCTGTTGCTGGAGGTAACTGTTAGCCAACATTTGCTAGTGAAGAAAAAAAATCTTTCCACCCATTGACACCAGATGCCTACAATAATGTTGACACCCAAAAGCAATGAAATTATTGAAACAGTTGCACATGTGTAAATTGGCATTCATGGGCCAATCCTGGAAAGGGAGCCAGGCAGCCTATGTGGATCCCTTGCAGGACAACAAATATTCATGTTAATTTTTAACAAGTTAATATTTCTAATTAAAAATACCACCGTACTATGTATTATAGGCCAATGTTTTTTAGAGAGCTCAGAATCCACAATTAGGGCCAGTTCTTCTACACACAGGGTGCTCAGTTATTCTTAAAATTTGTCAATAAATGTCACAATAGGAGATGGTGGGTGCAGAGCTGTTTTGTACACCTGAGCCCAACTGTGGGGACTGAGCGCTTGAAAATCTGGCCCATAATGTCCAGTATTTCTGGTGTCACTTATTGATTCATCTAAGATATGCAAAGCTTCTGCAAAGCCAAGTTTAATACTTTATGAATCTCTAATATAAAATTAGAAATACCTGATGATGAATGTGGGAAGTTTAATTAGATAATGAAAGACCTCATCTAATGAAAATAAAAATAAATCCATGCCAGTGATGTAAGAGTTGACCTACATGCTCAGAAATAATCTGCACAACACCTTCAAAAGATGAGCCTGGGAACTAAAAACCATGGATTTAACAGAGACGGAAGTTTTATGGCCCATGCCAACAATTTGTAATGCACTCTTCTGCCTACAACACCTCCTTTGCCATAGGACTGCAAATGTGTTTAAGTGCCCACTTCATTTTACATGGTCTCCTATAACATGTGCAAACTCCTTATGCTTAACAATCTGTCCCGCCACGTACTTAGCTGTCACACTATGGCTACCTTTTCCAGTCCTGAGGAAGAGTTCTGTGAAGCTTGAAAGCTTATCTGCTCCACCAACAGAACTTGGTCCAATAAAACATATTACCTCACCCACCTTGTCTCTGTAGAAATGACCTTAAAATTTCTGAAGGAAATGTCAGAGGGGGCTGATAACTTCTGAATAGTGCACGTTGAGATACATCCTCAGTTTAAAGCATTGGGGAAAGCTCATATGAGTCAAATTCTGCCCAATAGGAGTCTTGCTTGATTACAGATCACAGAACTGAACCACCATATCTGACTAGGTTGAGCACTATTTATACCGTCAGGTGCTTCCATTGGGAATTTCCACAGCAAAGTGACCCAAACAGGAGCATTGGTGTGGTAAATCTTATCTGCCTTTTCATGAAAGCTCTGCAGGGACTGATCTCCTTGTCTTAGATTAGCCTACAAATTGCCATGCACATCTCATGGCACTCTGAAATAATGGCTGGAGGGGAATTTAAGATTATGATGGGGCTAAAGCCTATGTCTGTTAATGGCAAGATGAGCAAAAGTCCATGCTCTTGGGACCACCAGCCAAAGATTAAACACATTTAATTTTATAAACATAAATTGATTTGGTTGAAAGAGCTCCATGAAGTAGAGTCCAGGGCTTCCACAGACTGTAAACTTCTAGTTCTTGCTTTGTTTATTCTTAATTTGTGCCTGGCATTTCTTCAGAAGCAGTGGCAATATAAAATGACCCAACCATTGCAAATGATGCTTTACAGAGTAAAATGTAAACAGATCACTTGATAGCAACTATTTGATTCTGAAGTGTATGTTACAAACACATTACCTTTCTAACATAAGAAACAGCATCTTCCTCAGTGTACACCTCAGCACTGACACCTCCCCTTCTGCGTCGAGCTTTCACCACCGGGTTTGGAGGAGGAGGAGAAATCTCATCATCATGAGAATCTGACTGGGAATTAGATTTCTGCCGAGCCAATATTTGTTTGCATTCTTCCTGTAAGTGAAAAGAAGACAGAGATTTATTTTCCAATGGGAGCTGGGGGGGGCTGTGCTCCTGGGTCCTGGCCCCCCTGCCTAGGACCCGGACCTGCTGGCTGCTTCCAGGGCGTGCGTAGTGTGGTGCCAGGACAGGCAGGATGCTGCATTGCTGATCAGGAGCTGCCCGAGGTAATCCCATGCCCCAACACCAAGCCCCAACCTCCTGCCCCAGCCCTGAGCTCCCCCCCAAAACCTGGAGCACCTTCCTCCACCCCAAACCCCTCATCCCTGGCCCCATTCCAACCCCCTGCCTCAACCCGCAGCCCCCTCCCACACTCCAAATCCCTTGGCCCCACTCCCCAGCCTGGAGCCCCTTCCTGCACCCCAAACCCCTCATGCCTGGCCCCACTGCAGAGCCATCACTCCCAGCCCAGAGCCCTCACACCCTAACCCCCTGCCTTAACCTGCAGCCTCCTCCCGCACTCCAAATCCTTCATCCCCAGCCCCACCCCCACCGCAGAGCATGCACCCCCAGCCAGAGTCCTCACCCCCTCCTCCACCCTAGCTCCCTGCCCCAGCCCGGAGCCCCCTCCTGCAGCCTGAACCCCTCATTTCTGGCCCCACCCTGGAGCCTGCACTCCCAGTTATAGTCCTCACCCCCTCCCGCACCTCAACCCCCTACCCCAGCCCAGTGAAAGTAAGTGAGGGTGGGGGAGAGCGAGCCACCGAGCGGGAGGGAATGTAGTGCGTGGGGGGCGTGGCCTCTGGGAAGGGGCGGGAAGAGACGTGGCCTCTGGGAAAGGGCAGGGCTAGGGTGTTCAGTTTTGTGCGACTAGGAAGTTGGCAACCGTACCAGGAGGTGGCACTGGGTTTGCTAATCACTGGGCCACCTAACCCATCAAGGACTTTATTACGCTGCATAATGCATAATAAAGTGCCATAATGCTAGACCTGACTCTCTCTCTCTCTCACCAGAACACAGCAAAAATGCTGGCTGACCTTTTTCAAGAGGTTGCATATTCTGGAATCTCCACTGCTGGGGACCAATTCTAATCTCACTCCGGACTTATGACAGTGTAAGCAACTCCCCTGAAGTCAATGGAGTTACATCCATGTAAAAACTGAATAAATAAGATCTGAGTCAGTCCCTGGAGTACAATGAAAATTGATGGCTGGTTTAGCGCCAGCTGGCCAAAAGAAAGGCTGTGTTCCAAATTGCCACTCCTGGAAAACAATATAGAAAACGATGGGGAATCCCTGAAGAGGGACTAACAGAGGAGAGAAACAGTATGGGGGAGAAGTCCTGGGAGTTACAAATGTGTGTGGCAGTCAATGATGTTTATCAAAATGTATCATGATCCACTGAATTTGTTTAACTTCCCCAGAATTTAATTTAACAAAACTACTTTCACAGTAGCACTCAAAGTCCCCAGTAAGATTAGTGCCCCATTGTGCTGGAAGGTGATACCAAAAAACAGCCCCTGTCTTGGAAATTCTTATCTAATTTGTGTGCAACACATGGAGGGAGTGGAGGAGGAAGGATGAGGGTACCAGTGATAGACATGTGGTTAATTACCATCTTAACCAGTTGGTTTTGTTGACACAGGAAATGAGTTATGGTTAGCTCATCAGGTATGACACCAGAAAAGAGTGTGCTACATAAAATGTGTCCTGTTTTACTGGCACATGTCCACAACTTTAAAGCTTGTAAGAAAAACAGATGATTAATACATGCTTTGCCATCGATGTTTATGAATGTCTGACAAATCCAGCTATGCTGCTTATCATTTCTGGTCTTGTTCTAGTCACTTTCCCCACTCTCACTGATACTGCTTCCTTTCTTAATCCAAAAGTACTTTTTACATCAACACTGATTATATTGCTGGTGGCTGGGTTAAGGCACAAATTAGTATTTCTCAAGCTGCATAATTCAAAATGACAGCTCCCAGCACATCCCTGTTTTGGTCAAAGATAATTTTTAAGATCTAGATTACTGAACTTTTCTGGAGACCAACAGAGAAATACAACTTCTGGGCTGACAAAAGGCTTGATTCTGCAGCATGCCGAGTGTGCTCCTGTGGGAGACGAGCTCCCTTTATTATTTGGAATCCTAGGCACTACTGCAAGACCCATTGTGCTCGGTGCTGTACAGGCACAGAACAAACTGATTTTATGGGAGTATTCACCAACTTGCAAAATAGAGCTCCAAGCTATGAAAATTTCTTCAATTCTATCTCAAACTATAAATCATGCGGTTAGAGGACAGCTAGACTAGATTTTCATACACTCTCAGAACAATTAATCATACAGAACATTCTCACCAGATTCCTCCCCACAACACACACAGTAAGGGTCTGGATGCACTGTCTTATTGAGTAGAAGTATCCAGTGACAGCAAAGCAAACATTCTTAAAGAACATACAAAAGTTCTGTGCAGCTCTAATTTTAATTAATACCTGTTTACCTGTTTACCAACATCAAACTGATATATTTTTGAAAAATTTCAAATATTAATAACCCACACTGCATTTTTAACTTCATGTAATTCTTCAGTTGTATAATAAACTCTGTTCATTCAGAGTGGCCAAAACTATATACAGTTTCTCCAGACACTTGATTGCAAAACTAAAAATCCATACTCCTTCTAAGAAGACAATATTCTGCTAGTAAACACTTTAATTCTGAAAGTACAATAAAAGGTACACTATTAAAACCAGATAGTCAGATAAATAATTATATAATGTTACTTTGCACTTACACTTTCTTTTCATACATGACATATATTACTACAAAAAATGATTTATTTGCAATGTCTGAATATTACACACATGCTTTTTCTTGTTTTTTGTACATTGTATAATAGGCATTTGTGAAGAATTAATAACTAATATGTCCCCTAGTACAGTACAAATTCGTAAAAAGGCTCAGTGAGGTAAAATAATATCACAATTCACACACCTCTTAAACCCAAATACAGTATAAAACAAAAAATATTAAATAATTATAAAAGTGAGTTACCATATGATTCATTTTAAAAAGAAGTCTCTTCACTACAAACTCTCTTTATATAAGCAGCAGACAGTTGACTGGTTGGCTTTTCCATGTGCCGCTATTTGTAGTCTAGGTATGCTTTCCATTACTGAACTCAAGAGTGCTTTTTGAAAACAAAAGCATACACTGTGTCCAGGGTATTGCTCTCAAATAGCCATCTTCTTTATATCCTGGGATAAAACTACATAAACAGAGCAAATATTTTGAAGGAAGAACAGACTCTCTTAAGGTTAGTTCAAACACTGATCATCAGACATAGCTTGCTATGAATGCTTGTACAGAACTCACTTTCAAGTAAACACCTCACCATTCTTTTGTTGGCATGACAACAGGCTTTCTCACTCTCTATTGGAATGGCACAGAGAATTCACAACAGCAGGGAAATCATATTTCCAATTTAAAATGATAGTCTATGGAGAAAATAGGCATACACACTAGACCACTGTATAATAGGTGGTAGTATAGGATCAAATCCAATAGCAAGCACCTTATTTTCTTGACTTTTACACTAGTAACTGCACTGACTTCAGTGGAATTACTCCAAATGTACACTGAGGTAGCAAAAGGAGACTTGGGCCTGAAATGTGTTAAGTCACGACTACAGTGGAACCACATCAACACACCCAGAAGTTACAAATCCACATCACTGCCTTACAATAATATAAACCATTTCATCTACAAGGAGTGTGATCCTACTGCCACCAAAATCATCTGGGTCCTGATGAAATATCATAAAATTCAAGGCAGTCCATAGTATTGCCAGCAAATTCAAAGGGAGTTGGACTGTGAACTTGGAGAACTGCAGTTGGCAGCTTGGAACAAAAATTGGAAAGGGAACAAGAAATGTCATCCTTGCCTAGAATTTAAAAAAATAAAAATGTAAATGTCTGCAGTGGCCTGTTTATCTAATGTATGTGTGACTGTAGCTAAGGAACTTGTCCTGGGAGGTTTTGGAGCATGACACAAAAGAATTTAGTGTGCTGACCTCAAAATAATAGGTCATTTAGTTCTCCAATTAGTGTTTTCATAGGGTATGAGCCAAAGCATTGCAACTGGTCACAATGCTGAACAAGTGTTTGAGTTAGTTCCTTCCTTTCATACTTCAGTTCAAGAGTATGTTTCCTGACCCATAGACTCTCTTCTTTCTGAGTTGGTACATTTTCAAGGAGATATTCATTTTCAGTAGTTCCTCCTCCTGTATCTGCTTTTCATGCTCAGTCATTGTCTGAAAACTCACAATGTGAAAGCATAGAGACCTATGACACTTGACAAGGTCCAAATCAGTATATAGCTTTACAATAACATTCCAGAAAGACTTTCAAAAGCAACGCTGGCCATTAAGTTTCATTAAGTGATTTCCACTTTGCTCCCCACAAGTTATTCACTTCGTTCTAAAACTGCCACCCACAGAGAGTGCTCTCCAACTGAAATATTTTCTCGTTTTCCAAGTTTAGTCCTCAAGAAAGTTTCCTAATTGACGGCCCTGAAGTCTGTGTCCTATTTATCCACAGACAATGTACAACACTGTTAATGACTGATCAATCTTCCTGCTTTTTGCCCCCAGAACTGACCCGGAGTGATCACCGCTAGGAAGGAGAAAGTAATTCAGTTTTCATGACCATTCAGTTATTGCTAGAGACTGCCACCTGGAATTATAAAGATTAAGAACTGCAAAAGACTTATTAGGTCAAACTATTCACTTTGCTGGCAGTGCCGGATTGATCTCCTCAGTATGGGACTCATTCCAAGCCTATTGAAGTTGATGGGAATTTTGGAGTTCTCTACCCCATTCCTCTGACTCTGCAGTCCTCACGTCTCTGACTGCCTTTCTGTCAGCTCCTCACAGATGTCCCCCCTCCATCTACATCTCAACAGGGAGAAAAATGAACTTATCTTCCCATCCAATCCTGTCATCATCACCACAGACAACTCCACTATCTGCCCCATCATATGGGCTTGTAACTTTAGTGGGGCTTTTTGACCCAATCCTCAGCATTGCCCCACCTACATCCAGGCTGTTAAATGCTGTCATTTCTTCTTCTATGGCATCTCTGAAATCTGTCTTTTAATATCCATCCTCTTCCACTAATGCCCTTATCCATTTCTTACGCTATGTCTACACTACAGCCTATGTCGGCAGAATTTATGTTGCTCAGGAGTGTGAATAAACCACCTCCCTGAGTGACATAAGTTACACCGATACAAGTGCCTGTGTGCACAGCGCTATGTCAGTGGGAGAGCATCTCCCGCCAACATAGCTTCTGCCACTTGTGGAGGTGGTTTTATTATTCCAACAAGAGAGAGCTCTCCCGTCGGCAGAGCGTCTTCACCAGATGCGTTGCAGAGGCGCAGCTGTACCAATACAATGATCTAAGCAAAATACTATTGCCAAAACATTCCTCTCTTCCTTGACTCTACCTACATCCTGTTCATCTTTGAATCCCTTCACTGGCTTCCTCTTACCTCTTGTATCGCATTAAAACTTGTCTTCCACTTCAATGCCTTGCAGAATCTCATTCCATCACCACCATTGCCCTAGTTTCTTATATATACTTCACTATAAAGTAGCAAGGTTACGTTACAAAACACAGAAGGTATTTTCAATGTTTAAAAGCTCATATTACCAAACAGAGAGAACTGTAGCCAAAGGTTCTGCTTTTTAAAATCCAAGCCAAGTATATATCTGTATATATATCTAGTATGTGAAGAAAAAATCACCTAAAACAGCTTCACTTCTAATAGATAAACATCACTTCAGATTGAACTGCAAGGATATTTTGCTGCACTTTTCAGCAACATCAATGCTTCTGCGTGAAAGTTTTCAACTTTGCCAATATTACAGGATGTACAATGCCAAATCCACAGCTGTTTACTTACAGCCAGATTCTGTTATTCTTATTTATACTGTGGAATACCTAAATCCACAAATAACGCCATTGAACTCAGTGAGACTATCTGAGGAATAAGGATTTATTTAGTGTAAGGGTGGCAGAAATTGGCCCTTAGAGCACAGGAAGAAAAAATGATAATTTCTGTGAGGTAAACCATGAGGGCGCCTCAAAAACTCCTATTTGTGGTATCGCTCCTCAGTTATCCATGTTCCACGACACCTCACTGTTCTCCCCCAACATGCTTCCGATGTATTTACAGTGCGTTAGTAAATGATGGAGGTACCAAAAAGATGTGGTTCTGATCTGATAACACTCTGCAAATCAAATTGGCATCCTGAAAAATCAGTTCCTAAATTTCTTTGCTTGCGTTTACTGATTAAATGATACTGCTGAAAAGAGAAGACTAATAAATGGAGAGAAAAAAACAAAATTATGGATAGAAAATGACACATTAAGTCTGTGACACTACTTCCTGGAAACTCATCAAGCTTAGAAACAAATTTCTTTTTCATGTTCTGTAGATAAACTCCATTCCCAAGTCCCTTCCGCATTTCAGAATGTTTTAGAAACAAAATTACACAGTAAATTACTATCATGTATTATTTATATAGCACTCACATATAGACACTAGGTATGTGGCGGACAGGATGCAAGAAAAGTAAGTTGATAACTTCACCATTTGCTTTAAGAACATCTCAATAGTTCCACAGGTTGGTTTAGTTTCTCTCTGATTCACTATCACTTCATGGTGTAGGGGGAAGGGAGCTGGGGTTAAATGGGTTTTTGGATTAAGTGAATTCTAAGAAGGAATTTAAAGTAGGAGGGTGTTGGCCCACAGTAGGCTGGGTTGAGGATTCATGGAGAGTAGGCCATATGGAAGAAGACATAAAGATGGGAGATGGATCAGTAAAAAACGAGTAATTAGTAAAGGTGCTAGGGGACTTTAAATGGGGTCAGGGTTGAGTAGACTTGTTCTTCATCAATATCCTTTTATCACTAATATTTACCCAGAAAGGCTGCAAACTATTAAGCTCACAAGGTTTTGCAACAGACCTTTCTTTTAAAATGTCACCGATCAAAACAGACATAATTTGGTGCCATGTGTCTTTAAGATTTTTCCTTTGAAAAATCCAGATTTACTTAATTTTTTTTTTTAAAAAGCACAACTGCCATAAGCTTCTGTTGCTTCTCTAAATGCTATTCTTATAGCTAAACAATATTCCTCCAGAGTAGATTTGATTTCTTTTTTGTTCTTACGCAGACTCAATGCTTGAAAGTGAGCAAGTATGGCCTATTAGAGGCACCGAGTGGAGGCAGTTAGTTAGCTTTCTGGGTGGGAACTCAAGAGAGGGGTAGTTTTTGTAATTTTAAGAGGAACCCCTAGGTATTAAACCTGTCTCTTGTTGCTGCTGACACCACCTGGCAGAATGGTTAGAGAAATATTGTTTAAAAGCACTTGATAGTGTCTATTTACTTTAAAACCAAACTCTCTCAGTCTTGCCAAGTTTCTTAAACATGTTTCAAGGTAGATCCAATTTATGCCAATTTTACATTTCCATTTTATTTGTTATTATTTCTATCTCCCATGCACTTTATTTAGAGTGGTTAATATGGGCAAAGCTGTTTGACACAGCTTTAATAGCCTGATCCAGACTTTTCCCAAAGCATCTTCTACAACCAGAAGAAAATGAAATAAAGTAATTTAGAAATTAGGTTAGTGTCCTTGATTAAAGACACAATGACCTTTTGGCCATGACTAAACTAGCGGCAGCCTTACTTAAAAGGCTCTTGGGAAGCCTTGCCCAACACACTGACAGAAAGGATATGGGGAAAGACAATTTAACATGCATCACAGGAGAAAGGAATGGAATCTTTCATCTGTCTGCATCCTAAACTTTGACCTTACATGAAGAGTCGGTATTATATAGTCACAGGCATTTCACATGCAACAGCAAACCAAATTAGTGAAAGAACAGCTAAGCCATGTAAAGTAACAGAACCAAATCCTTGACGAGAAAAATCAGCGTAGTTCTAGCGCCAGTGACATCAATAAGAGGAGAGTTCGACCAACGCTGAACTCTTTTGAAATTAATTATCACAAGCAGTACCTGTGTTGGTATTCACAGCAGGCAGACCAGGCACTGAATTTGAATAAAGACTGAATTGCCCTTGTACCAAGATAAATCTACACTAGGAATCCCTGATCAGTTTTTAAGCAATCATGCAATGCTTTTACCAGTGGTATAAATTCTAGCATAAACCTAGCATAGGGATTTTTGCCACTGTAACATCTAACCATGGCTGTAAAAATACCTTTGCCCAGTCTATGCCAGAGCTTATATTGGAGCTAAAAAATGGGTGTGAGGTTCCCTAATGTAGACAAGACCTTAGAAGTGGTCTCTCTAAAACAATGGGGGGCATTCTGAGTGCTTGCACCATTTCTGCCTTTGCTATAGATAAATAAAAGACATCAGTCTCCAAGAATGTCAATTATAAACATTAAAAATCTCATCCACTACTTAGGGCAAACTAGGCCTGCATTGAATCTGCATGCTTATGCAATTCCCACAGATTTTGCTGTATGCTCTTCAATTTCAGCTTTCTTTTAAAAAAAACTGAAGCTTTTAGCTGTTCTGAATGCAAAAATAGCTGTCGCAATGTAAATCAAACTACTGCCATTTTACTGAGACTGCAACAAGACAGAATGAAGGAATAGCACCAAGAGAGGTGTGAACTTGCCCTATAAATTTTAACAATGGTACGTTTGCATTTAAACAGTTTCAAGCAGACTATGAGCCGCGACCAGCTGACTTCCCTCTGAAGCACCCAGCATTGGCCAGTGTCAGAAGATAGGATTCTGGGATAGATGGACCTTTGGTCTGACCCAGGTTGGCCATTCTTATTACTTTAATTTGAGTATGAATGACTCTTGTCAGATCCATGGATATTTCTGAACTGCTGCTTGTGCCCTTAAAATGCTTATTTTGAGGCACTTTAGTTTATGTAGAATTTTGTATACTCGAGAAATGAGTCAATAGCAGCTTATCTTTTGTTTGAAGAATTAACAAAAAATATTGCCGTAGCTTTTCTCCAGATATAAATTACCCCAAGCAACAGTGATGTTACTCCTTATCAAGCTAGCCAACCCCCAATCCAGTTTTCCACTAGAAATTAAATCATTTTCTAATCCGTGCTATGGTGGCACTGCTAGGGCCATTGAATAGGGAAGATGTTGAAAATACCATTGTGCTGATGCCGAAAAACAATTAAAACCCCAAAATGAAAGTGCTACACTTGAAGAGAGCTGGGTCAACATGAGGTTGTAAACCCCTTTCAAAATAGCAGAGGCCACTGAGGGAATCAGGAGCTGGCAAGATATTTAAACAAGTCTTAAAATTCTATCACAAACTGATGAAATTCTGCCACTGGACAATGACAGAACCAGCACTTCTTTTGGACTTTATTACCTTAATTCAGCAAGGTACTTTACTCATGTGCTTCAAGTTACTTATGTGCTTGTCTCATTGAAGTCAATGTTTTTTGAAAGTCAATGGGACTACTCATGTTTAAAGATAGGCATGTGCTTAAGCACCGTTCTGTATTAGGGCTTTAAAACACTTGATAATCAGAAACTAAAAGCAAACGATACATCTCAAAGTAAGGGCAGATAATGAGCAACTTTCCCTCAGAGTCTGCCAATGAATTCCAGTCCAGCAATTCCCCACTTAGAGAATTGGGAAGGTATTGTCAAGGACAAATGTAAACTAAGACATGGAGTTAAGTGATGCTCTAATTTATTTCTGACACATGGTTCTTAAAAGCACAATTTCAGAGATTCAGGTTTCCCTAACAAGTAAAATAAGTTACTACAACTAACATGTATTGCTTTACTTAACAGAGACCTCCTCTCTCCTTGTGTGATATTGCCACAGTAGCAATCAGTTAACATGCTCAAACTTGAGCCCCCTCAATTTCAAAGAGAGTGTGTTGTGCAGTGACTATCCATATTCTAAATTATCCAAGGTAACAAAAGTGCAACTCAGCCAGCTATATAAAATTGTTTATAAAAGCAAGAAAAAGTTAGAGACAAATATTGGTACAAACGGGATTCACCTAAATCCTAATCATATCTAAAAAGTAAGCCCCAAAGTTCCTACAGCTGCCCCCTTCTAAATGTGTCATTTTCCTCCCCACCTTGTTTCTCCTCTTTTTTCCCCCTTCTGTTTAACAAAAGCCTTGCTTAGCCAGACAAGACAACTCCATCCTTTGCAACATTGCTGTAAGTCTGACCAGAAAGGCAAGCTAAAAGCAATGCCTTTAAACAGCCTGTGTCAGCTGACTTGGACGATGGGTCTGTAAAACTGCAGTGCAGATGTTTGGGCTCAGACCGGAGCCCAAGCTCTGGGACCCCTCAGGGCCGCCCAGAGGATTCAGGGGGCCTGGGGTCTTCGGCGGCGGGGGCACTTCGGCGGCGGGTCCCGGGGCGGAAGGACCCCCCACCGCAGGTCTTCGGGGCACTTCGGCGGCGGGTCCCAGAGCGGAAGGACCCCCCACCGCCGAATTGCTGCCGAAGACCTGGAGCGGAAGAAGCTCCGGGGGCCCGGGCCCCACTAGAGTTTTCCGGGGCCCCCGGAGCGAGTAAAGGACCGCGCTCCAGGGGCCCTGAAAAACTCTCGTGGGGGCCCCTGCGGGGCCCGGGGCAAATTGCCCCACTTGCCCTCCCCCCCTTTGGGCGGCCCTGGGACCCCTCAAAGTGGGGAGGGTCCAAGAGCCCAGGCTCCAGCCCGAGCGTCTACATAGCAATTTTACAGCCCCGCAGCCCAAGCCCTGCAAGCCCAAATCAGCTGACATGGGCCAGCCTCTGGTGTTTAATTGCAGTATGTAGACATACCCAGAGTGGCTGATAAGATAGTATGCTCTGCCTGCCATTTCCAGCAGCTAGGATGCAAGCAAGAATGAACATTAGAGACAGAAACTAGGTTCGCTCTTTTGCTATCCTTTCTTTCTCCCTTGGTGTGTGTGTTTGCTTGGTTTTGTCCTAAAGGAAACCAGACAAGTTATTTCTCTTTTCCGCAAAAAGGACAGTTAATACCATCTAAAAAGTCCATCAAGCAGAGGTATCCCCCTATAAAAGCTTCTATATAGCTAAAGAGAATGGGAATAAAGGAAATTGTTCAAATGAAAACCTTAATTAATTCTTTAAGTTCCAAATGCTTTAACTGTTTTCTGTCCTTGTTTGTGTGTTCAACAAAAGGTTAAAGATTTTTAATGGCAGTTGTTACAATGTGAATAAGTCAGCAAGAACTTTCCATGGAACCCCAGACCACACTTAACGGTTTAATACTATAACAGTAAACAAGGGGTTTATTAACATTTTATCCTTTGTTGGGCAAGAGATATTCCCTTAGCAACACTATAGGTGTGTTCTCTGTGACTGTTTGGCTTAGACAACTGCACCTTTGATCCAACAGACCCAGGATTTGTTTACATTCCAGGAATGCTGCAAAGTCCACTTTTTCTTCCCTTGGGCATTTGGGGAGGAGGTGGCTTGGAAGAAATGGACTGTTTGGGGCTGTACTCGTTATTGGTTAGGCTATTTTATTCTAGTTTGTATTAAAAACAGGATAGAATCTTTTTGAAGTAATTCTCTTGACTTTTGTTTACGAATTATAAATCGCCCCATCACAAGCCATCAAAGTGCAGGATTCACCAGTTTTGCACTCTTGGGTCCTGATTCTGCATGTGATGCCCAGAGCCCATATGGAACCTGACTACTTTAATTAGGTTCCATATGGGGACAGGGATTCTATGACGAGATAACTGGCTCTGTGGATGAGGGGAAAACAGTGGACGTGTTATTCCTTGACTTTAGCAAAGCTTTTGTTACGGTCTCCCACAGTATTCTTGCTGGCAAGTTAAAGAAGTATGGGCTGAATGAATGGTCTATAAGGTAGATAGAAAGCTGGCTAGATCGTCGGGCTCAATGGGTAGTGATCAATGGCTCCATGTCTGGTTGGCAGCCGGTATCAAGCAGAGTGCCCCAAGGGTCGGTCCTGGGGCCGGTTTTGTTCAATACCTTCATTAATGATCTAGAGGATGGTGTGGACTGCACCCTCAGCAAGTTTGCAGATGACACTAAACTGGGAGGAGTGGTAGATACGCTGGAGGGTAGGAATAGGATACAGAGGGACCTAGACAAATTAGAGGATTGGGCCAAAAGAAACCTGATGAGGTTCAACAAGGACAAGTGCAGAGTCCTGCACTTAGAACGGAAGAATCCCATGCACTGCTACAGACTAGGGACCGAATGGCTAGGCAGCAGTTCTGCAGAAAAGGACCTAGCGGTTACAGTGGATGAGAAGCTGGATATGAGTCAACAGTGTGCCCTTGTTGTCAAGAAGGCTAACGGCATTTTGGGCTGTATAAATAGGGGCATTGCCAGCAGATCGAGGGACGTGATCATTCCCCTCTATTCGACATTGGTGAGGCCTCATCTGGAGTACTGTGTCCAGTTTTGGGCCGCACACTACAAGAAGGATGTGGAAAAATTGGAAAGAGTCCAGCGGAGGGCAACAAAAATTATTAGGGGGCTGGAGCACATGACTTATGAGGAGAGGCTGAGGGAACTGGGATTGTTTAGTCTGCAGAAGAGAAGAATGAGGGGGGATTTGATAGCTGCTTTCAACAACCTGATAGGGGATTCCAAAGAGGATGAATCTAGACTGTTCTCAGTGGTACCAAATAACAGAACAAGGAGTAATGGTCTCAAGTTGCAGTGGGGGAGGTTTAGGTTGGATATTAGGAAAAACTTTTTCACTAGGAGGGTGGTGAAGCACTGGAATGGGTTACCTAGGGAGGTGGTGGAATCTCCTTCCTTAGAGGTTTTTAAGGTCAGGCTTGACAAATCCCTGGCTGGGATGATTTAGTTGAGGATTGGTCCTGCTTTGAGCAGGGGGTTGGATGACTTCCTAAGGTCCCTTCCACCCCTGATATTCTATGATTCTATGATTCTATGCACTTGTGCACATTGCAGGGCTGAGGATCTTATGTTGCTAGTAACATATTGGACCTGATCACCCTAAATGCTTCTACTCATTGAGGGACCACACAGCTCAGTTGGATCTAGGGTGATTGCACATTTAAAGATCCAGGGCCCCATGCTCCCTTCTGCATCTATGCTTGGAGGGAATCCTGTCTCCACAGAGGAGAAAGTTCTTTGCAACATGCTTCCCCTCTTCCTTCTCATGCCAAGATAGCTTTTGGCAAGCTCTGTTGCGTTCCAGCTGAGGATGTGCTTATCAGTGCTGCTTTTCCACATAAAGGGCAACTGCCCTTTATGGGAATTTAGGACCAAGTCTGCCTGTGACCACCTTATGAAGGCCTTATCGGGGGGTAACTGTCTACCCCAGGTGGCTGATTATTAGGTCCAGGTGCTAATTTACTAAAGATTATCCAAGCTTAGTTAGAGGAAAACTCTAAATGGAGACAGGAAGCTCTAGTAGGGAGGAGCTCCCTGGAGAAGGCTGAGCAGGGAGCCTAGAGGGTGAGCTGTCTGTGGAACCCACCAGAATGGGGAACCTGTAAGAGGTGCTCTTAGAGAGGGGAGCCTTGTAGGAAGAGGGATGCAGTCAGCAGGTATCCTAGAAGGCCTGGTCTCAGCCAGGGTCTACTAGACAGTGGTCAGAGGCTTCGCCTGGCAGGGATCACCTGCTGTCCCTGGGGAAGAGTCACAGTGGACTAACCTCCCCTCACTCCAGAGAAGGCTTTTACTCTGGTAGGGGCAAGAGTCCTAACTCCAGAGGCAAAGACTGGAACTGAGAGAACCCTTGAAGAGTCTGGGTAAAGGTGAGCACTAGAATCAGGTGAGAGACAGATTGACTAAGAATGACCCAGTCATGCAGCTGAGATGTTGGGGTGAAAGTTTTGTTTATGCTCTATACTGGCTTTTCTGTTAATAAATGAGACCCTCCACAAGGAGGTGCTTCTTAGCATCCAACAGTCTGTTTGGACTTCTTGATTCCCACGGGCGTGGGAAAAATCAAGTAAGGGTTAATCTGTGAGGGGGCACACCAGATCAGCCTAGCAGGATGACATGCCTCTACACTGTGCAACGTGCCTTTTCAGAGCAGTCAAAGTATAGACAGTCCCTATAAGCACCACTCCTGCGGGACTTGTGCTCTCCAGTATGGACACGAGTCAGTGTGGTCAAGTAGCAGATTGGCCCCTGCACATTTCCCAAGATCTACCCAGAACTTGAAGACTCCATGATGGGGGTACGGGCAAACTACACCTCCTGACATTGAAATGAATAGGAAGAATCCACACGTTGCTCTGCTATGCAGGTCCTTCTGATAGAAGGGGAGAACAGGGCCCTGTATGTTATAATGCTATACATTTTTATAACTCTCTGGATCAATTTTACCAGTCAGTGCAATTGTCCTTGCAATCTGCTGAGAAATTATAACCCTTATCCCACAAAAAGAAGTTGTGCCTGATATCAGATACTGCACTGGACGTATGCAAACAAAAGTTTGTTTCTTAAGAGCTTTTTTTAAAGGGTAACTACTAAAGCAGAATGCTAAGAAAAAATGCACCCAAATATACGAAACTTTAAGAAAAATTCATGCACTTGGAAACTGAAAATAGAAGCCACATGAAAGTCACTGACCTTTTCTAATTTTTCAAAATGTTCTCTGAGGAACTTCATTGGCCGGTCTGGTTTTGCGATGCAAAGGTTTACAATGCACTCTTTCAAAATCTGTTGGATGTTATGCTTCTGAACATAGAGTTCACATCCCTTCAGACTCTCATCTTCTTCCACATTGCAGGAAGAAGAAGCAGCCATCTTCAGGCTTGTAAACAGAAAACAAACGTAGGTAAGAAAATGGTGCAATTAAGATATCAAAGAGAATTCCTGAAGTCTTTTGTCAAAGCAATTTGAGAGAACTAAAGTATTTTAATATTGTACATCTTCTCTTCACAAGCTAACGATTCAGCACATTTTTCAATGTTGTGGCACTTCACATGCAAATACTAAATCATGTCATCTCTACAAAATCAACATACCAAGAATTACAAAAAGAGCATTCAAATTATTAGACATTCTTCAACATTTGAAAACAATGGTGCAATAAATCATGCACAATATGAGTTTTAAAGATATCTGCCAGATGACAATTTAGAGTACCGTCCCCATCGGTATACAAATGGAGTCTAGGTCCCTCTCTTCAGGGTCCTAGATTTCTGTAGAAGATGGGGGGCATCGGTCTCTAGTAAAATACTTTAACACTCTTTTAAAAATATATATATGGGGCAGCTCTCTTGCACCAAAGAGGAGTTTGGTGATGAAGGAAAAACATGTTTGATTCCTCCAATTAATGTGTGTTCACCCACTACAAAAGAAAAGGACATATGTTTGTGGTCTATTAGATTTATATTAACTTATATCAGAAGATAATTTAAGTTTCATCACCTCTTCTCAATTCCCAGCATCAGAGCATCTTTTGAGGTTTGCTTTCAACCCGCAGGAATGTTTCACGAGGGGACAATTTCAAACAAGAGGGATTTTTTTTTTTTTTTAAGAAAAACAATAGATGAGATGCTTAAATGCTCCCTTGGAACAAAAACGACACAGCAAAATCCTTCATCACAAGAGCCAGATGCTCTTATAAACCTGGCTCAAAATGACTCTGAAACGAGACAATTCTCCCTCTAACTAACTGAAACTTGGGCTAAGGTTGGGGATTATGTCTTAAAGCTGATTTGGAGGGAAACCCCTTCCTCCCAAGAATTCATTTTAAAGCAGTTTTTAAAGCATCTCCCTCCAATGGGAGAGAATTTAGCTGTGCGTTTTACAGTGAAGTGGGAGAATCTCATGCGGGAGTGGGATTTGTTTTCGGATGGGGGTGGGGATAGGAAAGGGGGCATCTCCTCTCCTTTCAGTTGTCCCAGTGCCAGAGACGACATCCCCTCCCTCAGAGCATCTCCCAGCCTTTGTGAATGGCACCATTGGGGGGGAGGGAGAATAAGCAGCCCCCTCCCCTGCCTCCACCGCTAGCACCAGGCTTTGTGCTGCAATAACCCCATTGTTGCTGGGGAGCAGCTCCAAAGCCGGGGGGGAGCTGGGGGGGTGAAGAGGGAAAGGGGCTGTCAAAACCACAGAGGAAGGAGGACGAGGGACGGTGCCAACCCAGGCTAGGGGACAAGAGGAGCCGTGGGGGAAGGATGTGGAGTCAGAGGGCCATATATACATACCTGAGTGGCTGGAGCAGTGACAGCAGCGGCTCTTCTCTCTCTTCCCTTACGCGGGGGGGGGGAGGGGGCTCCTGTTATTCTGCGGTGCAGCCGCCTCCTCCTTCCCTGGCTGCTGCTGCTACCCTTCCTCTCCCTTGACAGCACTGGGAGGTCTTCAGCTGAGGGTTCCCCTTCACCGCCCGGCCCCCCAACCCCAGAGAGCTCGCCTACAAAGCGCTAGGGCGCTGCAGCAGCTCCCCGGCAGGAAGTCCCGTCTGCTGTCAGTCACGCATAAGCACAGCCTCCCTCCCCACCTCCTGCAGGCAAAGCGGGCTCTGATTCTGGGGGGCTCGGGGGCAGCAGGCGAGGGGGGCGAGGCACCAAAGGAGGGCCACGCAGCCTGCCCCAGGGACCGCAGCGTGTGTGGGAGAGGCAGACAGATACGCCCGGGGAGGGGCGCCCCCTCCCCCCAGCCTGCGGTCCCTAATTGTCAAAGGGCCCTGGACATCTGGATCTTGATTTTTGGGGTGGTGCTTAGGAGATGGAGAAAAGGGCCAGAGGAAATGGCAGATGGGACATCGGTGCCTCTCTGTGACAGGTATACCCATCCTCTGTTTCTATGGCTCATAACCTGGGAGTCTTGCTGCATCCCCAGCTGCCCCAAAGGCAGCAGTTGCCAGGGGTGCTTGTGAGCTGCTCTTGGCACCAGGGCTGCATCCTTTTGGCTGCCTGTGCCTTTGTCACCCCGGATTAGATTACGGTAGTGCCCTTGACTTGGAGTTACACCTTGAAACTTCTCGTGCAGAAAGCGGTGGCTTATCAGCAACGTCTCCCTCCATGTGCACATGACACCTGTGCTCCACAATCACCAGCTAATGTCCGGATCAAGCTGAAGGGGCTGAGTTTGACCTATAAAGCCCTACCTGGTTTGGGGCTTGTCACTTTCAGAAACTGCCCCTCTACCCTGTGATATTGCAGCAGTTGTCATCCTGTGAGGTGCTCTGGCTCAGAATTCCAATGTGCTACCATTCTGCTCTACATAACTTCTTATACAACCCTCATCAGCATACTACCTGAGTGCCTTCCAGTAGTGCCATAAGGAACGTGACTAATCTGTGTCATGAGATACATTTTCTTTCCAGGAGTGGAACAGTGTGCACAGTATAGGTTCTTGGGGTACCCAGGACTGGGCATCACCTTGTTACCCTCTGCCCCAAGCATGAGAGAGATTTGCTTGAGCTTAACTGGGTGTCAGCTCCCTGATGCTACCAGCCTGTGAGCCATCCAAGCACTCTCCTCTGGGCTATGCCAGCCCTTACTTTGCCTTGCAGGTTAACAATAGGTGCATCCCATCCCAGAACCCCTTTGAAGCATTTCCCTATAGCGTCCAGCTCCTTATCCACCAAACACTCCCAGAAACAGCAGGTCTGCTGTCCCCAAGAGGAAAGTGTACACACCAGCTTGTATGATTCAACTCGGGATCAGCCCCTGCTTAATATCCCAACACTTGGATATATTTATAGTGAAAACAACAATATGTTTATTATCAGAGTTAAGAAATAGTAAGAATAATGAAAACCAAAGGTTACATATAGAATAAAATCATAACATGATTTCTAGAGACTAAACTTAACAAGCTAACCTTCTGTCTAAAGGAATTTATTTCACTGCAAATGTCCTTTGCAGCATTTTAACCAAGGCCCTTTGTGATCGGGGGGAGGGATAGCTCAGTGGTTTGAGCGTTGGCCTGCTAAACCCAGGGTTGTGAGTTCAATCCCTGAAGGGGCCATTTGGGGATTTAGTTGGGGATTGATCCTGCTTTGAGCAGGGGGTTGGACTAGATGATCTCCTGAGGTCCCTTCCAACCCTAATAATCTATGATCTAATCCCGTTTTCATGAACGTAATCACACAGCCTGATTGCTTCCTAGGAGGAGAATGATCTGGTGTTTTACTTGCCTTCTCCTTATATCCCCAAAAGTTCACTGTCTGTACCAGAATCAAGATAACCTCTGTGGCTTAGTTTCCATTGTGCTCCCTCTCGGTTGATTTCACATCCTCCCATTGACTTTATATGTAAATGACCAGAGGTGAAAGTAAGCCGGTACGGTACAGTACAGCGTACCAGCAAGAGCCAGTACGCCGTACCGGACAGGACCAGCTTCCGTGGCGGTGATTTAAAGGGCCCAGGGCTCCAGCCACTGCGGGGAGCCCCGGGCCCTTTAAAGCGCCACCGCTGTGGGGAGCCCTGGGCCCTTTAAAGCGCCGCCGGAGCTCCGGGGCTCCCAGCCGCCTCTGCAGCTGGGAGCTCTGGTGTAATTTAAAGGCCCTGGGGCTCACAGCCACAGCCGGAGCCCCAGGGCCTTTAAATCTTGAAAGGCCCCACCTCTTCCAATTGAGGCCCCGCCTCTTCCAATTGAGGCCACACCCCTGCTCAGGACTCCGGCGTACTGGTAAATCCTTTAAGTTACTTTCACCCCTGTAAATGACTCTCTATGCTGTTAACTTACAATGTTTAATTTACATGCCAATAGACAGGTGAATAAACCTCTTTTGCATGACAGAAAGCCAGTTTGTCAACTCTGCCTTGATACACACTTTAAAGCAAATTTTCAGTAGACATACATAACTCCTTGCATAGTATCGATACATACATTTCACAATGATATTAATGATCATTGTGATTCTGGCTTTTCTTTAAGACTTCACATGCCATATTTTGTTGAACCAGAATGTACATACCAGAAATCTTGCCAGCTGACAGTGAAGGGTTCATCGGTCACAATAGGATTTTGTTTGGGTAGGGCTTTGTTTTGGTCTTTTAAATATATGTGCTGCTATGTAGTTGCAGTGTCAGAAAAGTGTGTCTTGCACTTGGAACAGAAGGTGGGAATGTTTGTGATGGTCCTCAATTCCCAGGGGGAGTTAATTCCAGTCTCTCAAACCAGACCCTGAGAAAGCTCTGTCTCCAAAGACCAGATTTGGTAACCTTCAGGACATGCAGCCTATTCTCCCAGGCTTTTTGGGGGGTGTGGGGAAGGGCAATTAATTTGGGGTGAAAGGAAGCTGTGATGGAGGCTTAGCCACAGTCAGCTAATGTGTTTTGTCCACAATGGATGGCAGTAAGTGGTGTTAACATGCAATGTGAGATAACACTTTTTCTAACACACCTCCATTTTCCCAGTATAGACATACCCTCAATAATCACAGGGTAAAAGGGTAATAAGAGGATATCTCAAGGATATAAACTAGGACAGCTGGTGTTTAATAAACCCATTAATGGTTTAGAAAAAGGGGACAACAATTAAGTGGCAAAACTGGCAGATAACACAACATTATTTAGGCTAGTCAATAGTAGGCAAGACTCTAAAAAACTCCAGAGAGTCCTAAGCAAGCTAGGCAAATGAGCAGCATAATGGCAGATGAAATTCAGTAATTTGAATTACTCATAAAAATTGCTAGGTTCTAAATTAACTGCAACCACTCAGATACTTTGGTATCTGGTTCATACCAGTCACACATCTTCCCAATGCACAGAAGTGGTCAGACAAGCACTATGCTGCATAAAGAATGAAAGAGACACTAATACAGGAGCAGGTATAAATACATGAAAAGATGTGAGTTGCCTTACCAAGTGTGAGGTCAGTCTAATGAGATAATTCAATTGACAGCAGGCTACCAAGGGAGGAAAAATAACTTTTGAAGTGGTAATGAGAGTGGCCCATTTCAGAGAGTTGACAAGAAGGTGTGAGTAACAGTAGGGGGAAATTAGTATTGGGGAAAATTAGGTTTGGGTTTTGTAATGACCCAACCACTCCCAGTCTTTATTCAGGCCTAATCTGATGGTGTCTGCAGAACTGGAGTTAATTTGCAAACTGAACTCACATCTTTTCATGTATTTATACCTGCTCCTGTATTTTCCACTCCATGCATCTGATGAAGTGTTTTTGTTGTTTTTCCTTATGGGCCAGTTATTCCATAACTGTTCACTATGGGATATCATGCAACTCTTTTAGAAGCATCTGGTAATGGCTACTGTTAGAAACAGATAATACACTAGATGGACAACTGTTCTTACCTAATAGGGCAGATCCTATGGTCTCTGATTCATTTGATGCATTTTGTAAATGTTTATTTTTTGAATGTGTGTAATGTGCCTAGAGTATGGGATAGACACAATTAAAAGACTAAAGGTAACATTTTCATAAGTATCTAAGGAGCCAAAGTCCCATTGAAAGTCACTAAGTGACTTGGGCACTTTTGAAAATTTTATCCTCTACACAGACAGGACTGTTCTGGCCTTTTCTCAGGATCAGGTTAGGCTGTATGTACTCTCCTTCTGTTGTTGATCACTACACTCTGCACAGCTCGCACTGTTCCATAGCCATTCATGCCTGGCCAGTAGCTCCACTGCTGGGTTCATCTCAGGCATGCTTAATATCCAAGAGTGTATTATGTATCTGTCTCATGATGTTAGGTCTTAAATCTGCTGGGTTTACTGCTTTGTCCCCTTTAAGCAAAATCCCATCTTGCACACATACCTCATCCTTTCCCAGTGATAGAGGGTAACCTCCTGTGGCTCTTCCGCCTTGCAATCTGGCCACCCTTGAAGTATTGTTTTACTCCCGGTAGCATCCCATCCTGTTCAATGCTTTGGTGGTGGATTGCCTGGAGCCTCCCACCAGATATGCAAAAGTATTGTAGCATGATGATAGACTATCTCCTATTCCAGTCGTCCCCCACCAGGAATCCGGGGCCCCCTGGGGGAGGGCGCAAGCAGGTTTCAGGGGGTCCGTCAAGCATGGCTGGTGTGAGACTTGCTAAGGCTGAGGACAGAAAGCCAAAGTCCTGCTGTGCAGGACTGCAGTCTGGAGCCCCAAGCCCCACCACCCGGGGCTAAAGCCGAAGCCTGAGCAACTTAGCTTCACGATGCCCCCTGTGGCGTGGGGCCCTGGGCAACTGCCCTGCTTGCTACCCCCTAATGCTGGCCCTGGCTTTTATATGCAGAAAAGCAGTTACAGCGGGGCCATGGAGTTTCTATAGCATGTTGGGGGGGCCTCAGAAAGAAACTGTCCTATTCCCCAGAGCCATCTCTGTTGTGACTTTCCTGGGCAGTACCTTATACTCACCTCAAAGCATTGCAGTCCCAATAACCTGTGCTGTCGTTGTGTCAATGCACTTTACAGTGGCTTTTTTGTGATGCTTTCTAATGGTTTGTGTAAGGCATTTTGTCTGGAAATTCGGCTTTCCTGGGGGTCTGAATCCACTTCATGCTGCCTGTTTGCTGGATTTTCAAACTAAGCCAAATTGTCAGCATCCCAAGAATGCGCAATGAAATAAGTCTTACTGTGCCAGTTGACTATACGAACTCCTAACTGCACTTTGTGCTTCTTGTCTTTGTATACTGATGATTGCCTCAGTAAGCCACACCTTTGCCCTGGCTTTAAAATCAAGTCATACATTGAAACCATTATCCCTTTACATTACAGTCTTTGCTCCTGGCCCGCAAGCCGTTGTGCGTGGGTGGATCCCTACATCTGTGCAGAGTCCTGTGGTAGTGAATGGGGCTCAAGACAGGTGCAGAGGTCTGCTGGTCAGCAACAAACTGCAGGACTGTGGCCCAATTGTAGTTTTACTGTAATGCCACCACAAAGTGGATATTAATAGGTCAAATGAGAGAGATGCATAGGGACCATGGAGATTTGTTGGGAGTCTGCATGGAGGATGGGGCAGTGTGAATATATCCCAATCTGTTTGATATCATACAAATGAGATGCCTCCCACTAATCCCAGCAAGTTGCCAATGCAGCCCCTTGACTGGGCAAAGTTTGGGCAGCCCCTGATTGAGCCAGTATAAACATTTCCCCAATGTTTCATGCTTCAATAGTCAGAGCTCAATCCAGAAATCTCTGGGACAGCCTCACGGGTGATGCCAGGTAGGGTCAAGGCATGCATCCTTCGCACATCAATGTAGAGCAGGGGTCGGCAACGTTTGGCACGCGGCTCGCCAGGGTAAGCACTCTAGCGAGCCGGGCCAGTTTATTTACCTGCTGACACGGCAGGTTTGGCCGATCGCGGCCCCCACTGGCTGCAGTTCGCCGTCCCAGGCCAATGGGGGCGGCAGGAAGCCGCGGCCAGCACATCCCTTGGCCCGCGCCGCTTCCCGCCGCCCCCATTGGCCCGGGACGGCGAACCGCGGCGAGTGGGGGCCGCGATTGGCCGAACCTGCCACGTCAGCAGGTAAATAAACTGGCCCGGCCCGCTAGGGTGCTTACCGTGGCAGCCGCGTGCCAAACGTTGCCGACCTCTCATGTAGAGTCTGAGAGCAGCGTGCTGGGGTATTTTTGTCCATGCTGGTGACATGGCCAAAGAGCATGCAATGCTGCTTTTGAATGCAGCGAGTGATTGGAGGAAGGCCAGATCTCTGCGAGATTATGGGGATTTAGATATCTATTGTGACACACTCAATTTCTGAAGCATGTAGCCTTCACCTTTAATTAGCACTTTACATCTTCAAAGCACTGTGCAAGCATTGCTGTACAACACTACAAAAAAAGGCCCTGAACCTGCACTTGAATCACCCCCCACGGGTCTAATCACAGGATTGGAGCCAACAATTAGTAAGCAATTTTAAAAGCTTTGACATTCGTCAACATCACCTTGCAAAGTTTCACAAGTCTCCAAAAGTTCCTTTGGGGTCCTTTTTAACATTTAAAGCAGCAATCCCCTTTCAGGATATGGGTGATGCAGTTATTTTGCGGATTAATATCAATACACTGGTGTAATGATACTCTGCACTTTGATAGTACCTTCCATCTAAAGATAGGGTAATTATATGAACAAGCAAAGGACTGAGCTTTGGCTTTTTTAATTCTCAGATGCTTACTTTTAAGGAACTGTACCCTACAACATTTACTTAAGCTACGCAATCAGTGTTTCACTCTGATTAGTGGTGTATGCTAACACAAAGCAAGCCCTTCACCCAGGAGACTGAATATTAGGCACCAGCTAAGGGTAGGGTTGCCAGCTCTGACTGAAGCTATTCCGGGAGATTCCTCCCATGACATAATATCATTTTCTTAAAATATCCTATTAAAATCTCCTGGATTGCTTTCAATAGTCACCAGGAGATCAATGCCAATTCCAAGAGTCTCCAGGCCAATCCCAGAGGGCTGGCAACCCTAGCTAAGGGGCAGCCTTTGTGCTGCACCGCATCAGGGTCATCAACTGCACTGCAAACACTGTTAGCGCCAGCTAACACATGGGGAAACTGAGGCCGGGAAGCTGTAGAATGACTTGCCCAAGGCCCCATAGGAATTAAACCCAGCAGTGCTGGCTCCCTGCTGTGCACTTTAACCACTGACCCATACTCCCTCTATAACCCCGTATCACTCCCTCAAACTGTCTCTGCGGCGCTGGAGCGGTTTGCTGGGTGAGACCCACCCCAGTCTTAGTGTCAGTGTCCGGCAGAGCCCCCTGCCAATAAAGTTTCTTGCATGTTGAAATTGCCGTAAAGCATTTGTTTACTGCCGTGAAAGCGGCCGCTAGACGAGCAGAGTCCTTAGTAACGGGCCGCAGCGAGCGGCCCGAGCCTCCCTAGCGACGATCCAGCATGGCCGAGGACGGGGCTCTGGGTGACCAACCCCGGGCCGCGGACGTGGTCAAGGCGCTGGGCCGGCACCTGGGCGGCCTGCAGGAGCCCGGCCGGGATGCGCGGCTGCGGGCTCTGCGGGCCATCCGGGCCGAGGTGCAGGAGCGGCCGCTCTCGGCCCTGGTGCTGCAGGAGGTCTTCGCCAAGCAACTGCTGCGGCCGCTGGTGCGGTGCCTGGTGGGGGATCCGGCCGAGCGCTGCCGGGAGCTGGCCGTCCAGCTCACCTGCCACGGCCTGAGCCACGGCGCCCGGCCCGCTGAGGCCCTGCCCTGCTTGCTGCCGGCCCTGGCCCAGCGCCTCTGCTCCCCGCAGGGGCAATCGCACGAGCCCTGCGAGGAGCTGCGCCTGGCCCTGATCCAGCTCCTGAGCCTCCTGCTGGAGCTCTGCGAGGCCGACCTGCCCACCTACCTGCCCGAGATCATCCGCATCCTGCAGGCCACCCTCCTCGACCCCTACCCCGAGGTCAAGCGTGAAAGCTGCAGGTGTGCGGCCGCCAGCGCCAGGGCTATGCCAGGTGGGACCCGGGGAAGGGAGCCAGGGGGCCTGGAGTGGCCTGCGAGCTGCAGGTGCACAGGGTCCTGTGCTCGGGGTTAGTGGCTGGGGAGGAGAGAGATGGTGGAGGAAGCCAGGGAGGATGAGGGATCTGCAGGAGCATTGTTAGTGGCCCTGAGGATGAAGAGGATGAATTGGGGGGTGGAACTCAGGGTGCCGGGCACCTGGCTGAAGGAGTTGCAGGTATGTGGACAGTGCTGCTCTGGCCATCCTAACTGGGGATGGGGGAGTATAGGGCAGGGTAGAAAGAATGGGATCAGAATTACAGGGAACAAGCTGCAGCAGGAGGAGGGTGCTGGGATGGTCATGGGACTGGGATGATAGTGGCAGAGACACAAATGTGTTGTTATCCCAGTCTAACACACTATGCCAAATGAGACCATATATATATACATAAACATAGTGATATCAATCAGATCCATGTCCAGAAGGTGCTACATAAATGCATGTTTGCATAAGGTCTGCTGTATGCATACATACGAAGACAGAGCTGAGCTTTCTCTCTTTCTCCTCTAACAGAACACTTTCATATGCAGTCAGAATTTTTGATAAAACCCTTAATGCAAACAGTTTCACACCAGCACTTCCGAGTCCGTGTTGCTGTGATTCAGGCCACAGGAACGGTGATACAGTTTGGCAACGGAAAGTCTGTAGATGATGTTCTCTCTCATCTGGCCCAGCGACTTTTTGATGAGATTCCTCAGGTAACTCTACTTTCTTTTGTCTAGATTTTGCCCCTGCCTTCATTAACATATTTCTAGGGGTAAAAATAATGTAATAAAATATCTGTTCACTTCTTAACACCAGCAAAATTGTGTTCGTAGCTTCATTAAGATTTTCGGCTTCAGCTGAATATAAGTATTTGTATATTAATGTATAAAGTTGACCAAGTAAAAATTAGCCACCAAGGAGGGATCCTCAAAAATGAGGGAGAATGGCATGTTCTTGTAAATAAAGCTGTAATACTCAACTTTTGGGGGAAGGATGTGCAGTCTAGTATCAGAAGTTCTGGATTGTGTTCCAGTCTGTGCTACTCCTAGCTACATAACTTTGAAGAAGTCACTTAGGACCAGATTTTATGGGAGTTAGGTGCCTAAATATTTCTAAAAATCTAGTCCTTTAGCTCTTTTGTCCCTCAGTAATATGTGTATAATTGAAGAGAACTCTTTTTGTTTTGTTTTATGAAGGTCTTTCAGGAGGTGGACAGAAATCTTTGTAATATCAAAAGGATTTGCAATAATCCTTCAGCACAGTAGTATTTACCAGATAGGATATTTGAAGACCATGTAAACCAGAAAATCTAAAGTGTTTGTTGACAGAGTTGAATGATAGCATTTATGTTCTCCCTGCCCTCTTAGGGCTTGATCCAGCAAGGGACTGAGCACTCCGGACTGTTCCAGCAAAACACATATGTAAATATTTAAGCATATGATTGGTTCCATTGACTTTTAATGGGATTATTCATATACATAAAGTTAAGCACACCCTTAAATTACCGTATATACTCGTTCATTAGCCCGTTCGTTTATAAGCCGACCACCCAAAATGGATAGGTAAAAATAGCAAAAACTGTATGACCCTTTCATAAGCCGACCATATATTTCAGGGATTGGAAAACTTTGGCTCCCAGCCTGTTAGGGTAAGCTGCTGATGGGTCAGGACGTTTTGTTTACCTGGAGCGTCTGCAAGCATGGAGCCCCTCAGCTCCCTGTGGAATGGCGAACCGTGGACACAGGGAGCTGAGGGGCTCCATGCCTGCAAATGTTCCAAGTAAACAAAATGACAGTATGTTAGATATTCAATTCAATGATTCCATAGAGTTTAAAATCATCAAATTTTGCTGTAGACCCGTTTATAAGATGACCTCCGCTCTTTGATGCGTCATGTTTTTACCAAAAATATTCGGCTTATGAATTAGTATATACGGTACTTGCTGGATTGGCCATCTAGCAGGACTGAGTGCCTGTGAAGAATGTTATCTCAGGATGGGGGAACACAAGCATTTTAGGTTAAATGGAGTTTCATAAAATCTAGATTTTACCATATCTACATCACATGTGTTAGGCTTTGAGAGCCTTGCTTAAAATGTGCTGTATAAATGAAGGATATGATTTTTTTAAAATATTTTTTTATTAGTAGAGGGTGCCATGTTTTTACCTAATTTCATAATGTACTCCCTCTAAGTACTACTGTGATTTAGAATGAGTTGGACTTTATCTACCATTTAAATGGAAATACTGTATGGCCTAGTCTGCACTGCCACTTTACAGCGCTGCAACTTTCTCGCTCAGGGGTGTGAAAAAACACACCCCTGAGTGCTGCAAGTTTCAGCCCTGTAAAGTGGCCACGGCAGCACTTTAACGTTGCTAGTGAAGACATATCCTATGTTGGGGCTGTACTTCAGGTAATGATGAGCTAAGATAATGATGATCAGGACATGTAGGCAGGAAATGTAGGCAGTCTACTACCGTAGTTTGCCTGATTTTTTTCCCCGCAAAGCTTACTTGTCATGTATAAAAGTTCATTATTTCTGTTTTTTATTGTTTTTGTAAATACATTGGATAAATGGCTCTTCTAGACACTTTGCTAAAGTTTACTCTAAGGTTTTTGTTTTCAGAGTTTTTCCCTTCAAGTTATGGGACTGTAGTTAAATTTGCAGTGTGTTGTTTCTTTCACCTTCCAAGGTTCGGCAAGCAGTTACAAGTGTTGTTGGAGAATGGCTATTGCACCTGCGGGATAGATATTCTTACTTTCACAAGTTGATTCCTTTATTACTCAGCAGCTTTACTGATGAAATGCCTGAGAACAAGTAAGCAGAACAAAGGATCCAGTTTTTATAGATAACTTGTATTAAAGTGCTTCTACGCTCAGGTAGGAGTTCAGGAAAATGTCCTGCTCTTCTATTTAGCTGATTTGCTTATTTCTATACACAACTCTTCAGTAATTTTTTTTTGTTAGTGCTGCATTCAAATAAGTGTGATTATAAAAAGGGTAGAGGAGGTTGTATTCTTCTCAAAACAAAAGGGTTTTTTTCCCCAGCTAGTTGAGATCCACATTGTTTATTTCTGTAGAACTTAAGCTTCATTTAAAAAAAAAAAAAGCTTCTAGCCATTACAGTAGCATAAAAGTATCTGAAGTTAGTGTTTGTCCCAGTGTATTCAAAGAAGTCTTCCAGCTGAGTGTAGAGGGGCTTCTCATTTTCCATCTCTCATTTAAAAATGCTTTCGTTCTGTATGTATGTAAAGATGGTGGTTCAAACACTTTGGTTTTACACTTTAGGCAACTGGCTGTGAGTTATTGGAAGAGGATAGGCTTGCAGTGGGAAAAAGAGAATGAAGAGGACCTTAAGGATAAGCTTGACTTTTATTCAGCACCATCTCATTATCCTGAAGGAGGTGAGTATTGTAGAAAAGCATTCAGGATGCAAAATAGCTGGCTCAAGAAGCTCCTCTTCAGTAGCTATGTATGCATAAAATATATTAAGAAAAGGGAAGAAGAGGATGTGAAAAATAAGTACTTGAAGGCAGTTGAAGCAGTCATAGTTGTCTATTGGGCTGATCTTGTGAGGTGCTGAGTGCCCTCAGCTCCCACTAAGTTAAATGGGAGCTGAAGGCACTCAGAGTTAAGCTCTATGTATATATTTGCTTAAGGGTAGGATTTTCAGAAGCTGTTCAGCATTGGTTTCAATTAGAGCATTATTTCAGTGGTGAAACTCCCATTGACTTCAATGAAAGCAGAGTTAGGCCTACACTGAGTGCATTAGAAAATCCCATTTTAATGAACTTAACCACAAACTTTACATAAATCTTACTTGTAGCTATAAAGATTGTATAGAATTGGTGCAAGTGCACAGATAGGCTTCACAAGTTTTCTACAGAAGATATTTTTCCTTTTCCCCCAGTAAGAAACATGTTTCGCCATGAAAAAAATACCCTAGATATCAGCCTGAATTAAAAAATAAACAAAACCACATGACTTTGTATTTGGTTAGCATTCATAGGTTATGCAGACTTTAATAAAGAAACTTCAACAATTTCTTCTTTGTTCTGTATTGATACAGAACTCATTTTTGTCAGTCTGTCATGTTTTATTGTAATTTATGTCTTTGCAACATTCTATTCATATCTCTTAACATTAAAATATCTTGGTCTACCAAGCTATCACATCTAATGAAAACTAAACCATTAAATTATAGGCTCAAGTACACATACCTGTGCTAGCTCTGTGAGAGTTAGCATGAACTTAAATAGCACTGTTGTGATAGCATAGGTAACGGCAGTGAAGGCATGGCTGAGCTGTGCCAAGTATGTACCCACTGGTTTCAGGTGGGATTATACTCAGTACATCTCAACCTTGACTCTACTGCTGCTGCTACCCATGTTACTGCAACTACACTGCTATTTACACTCATGCTAGCTCGCATCAAACTAGTGCAAGTATGTATACATGAGCCGGGGGAATCACATCCCTAGCTCATAGTGCGGACATAGCCATATAGCATCTGTGAAAACAAAGACAGCTATGGGCTATTGTTCAATACTGTGGATGATTTGGAAAACTGAATACTTTTCTAGCATGGATGCTATCTTTCTACCACTGCCCTAGGCTGTGATATTAAAATGACTCCTGGATGCCAAGTCTGTGTGTAAAGTAGTTTAATCTGGTTTACTGAATATACTTTCTTGGTTTGAATTTTATGGTTTGAGCTAGATATGAGGTCAACATGAAGTAGTTTTCAGACTTGTCAGTCTGTATGACAAGTGCCTCAACCACTGCTGAACAGTAGCTTTCAGATATAATGGGGTTTGCCATTCATCACATAGCCAACTCCCCCAGGGTAACAACTAAAATGAGTACAAGAGGAGGAAAGAAAATGCAACAAAGACCAAGTCTGGTGTATTTGAGCGTTTCAAGCAATCTAATTCTTGCATGATCCTCCAAACAGGAGTGTCCATGATGACTAGTAACTAGATGTTATTTCAGTAAACATCTATGAAAATGTAAGTTGGATCTTATTCACTAAATAAAAGGTACTTCCCTCTCTCTGTAGAAGAGGGTTCAGAGAGGCACTTAATCCAGCCTTGGGAATTCCTGTTCCTCATCTGCATTTCTGTCTCCTGCTCTCCTACCTTTTCTGCTGCTATTCATCTATTCAGACTTGCATCTCTGTTCTAATTACTTACCATAATCACTGCCTTAATCAGCCGTAGGGATCTCTTTACCCTCTCCTCAGCCTCCAGAATTTTGGATCCCTCATCTTCCCTGAGCTAGAGGAGGAGGAATCTGTTAATAATTGAGAATATTTCAGAAGTATTATACATTGCTAGCACCTTTACTCTGACTGCTGCAGTCATTGGCAGAATATGCCTACACTCTCAAAAAGAAGAGGCAGTACCTGAAAATGAGAATATATAAGTAAACTGTACTGTTAACCTTAAAATAAACAAAACCCAGATTGTGTTTTCACTAGTAAGAAGACTTACATGCTTGCAAAATGTGGTTGGGGAATATCTACACTTCAGAAAAATTTAGGATTAAAGTCAGAAGATAAGGCCAAAATTATTCTTGGCACATCTAGTGGTCAGAATGCACAACAGCTTGGGCTGATGGCTAGAATTAATTCATAAATAAATATAGACATTTCCATCTTCTCCTAAAAGTGTTATCCTAGACCCAGTTTCAACATCTGTTAAAATTTTCCTATAATATAGGAGCCATTTTCTTTTTTTTTTTTTTTTTTTTTTTAAATAAAAACAAAACCCATCCACTAGTTGCAGTTCAGTGAATTTAGAAGTAGTGCTGCTCCTTCTCAGTCCCAGGAGCCATATGATTAGATGTACATCCACAGTATTGCAGCTCTCTTGCAAAATTCAGATTTATTGAATGGCATCATTTCAGGGTTTTCCTGTAACCTCAGGAGTCATATTTTTCCACCTGAGTCAAATCCTGTTCTGTTGTTATCACGAATAAAAGTAGATGATGAGGGATATAGCCATATAAGGCTAAATTGTGATACCTTTATTCACGTTTGGTAGTACTTTACCCTGAAAATAGTCCCATTGGCCTCAATGGGACTTCATATAAAATAGCCTCTCTCACACGGAGTATAAATTATCACAATCTGGCCCAAAATAATTGAAGAGAGTGGGGTAGGACTCATTACCATTTGCAATCACTGCACATTGCACATTGAAAAAGGGATGAAATGATATTGCAATCCCCTCCACTCAGCAATAAGATGGGACTGGATAGCATGGCATGGATCAATTGGTAATTGTCCTGTTCATTTTCCCCTGAAGCATCTGGCATTGGCTTCTGTCGGAAAACAGGATACTGGGCTAGATGGACAGACCCAATATGGCCATTCTTATATTTATGTTAAGCTGTTTTTAAGGCAGAAATCATGTGGGGAGAGGGAGAGGAGATGAAAAGGGCGGGTGGGGGAGTGAGAGACCCTGAAACATTAAGCCTTTCCTGAACAGTGAGACTGAGACACAGCATTCATGGAATAGTATGAAGCACAAAAAGAAATTGAATGGAGGAAAAGCTGGCTTCAAAATGATATTAAACTTGTAAGCAAATGTAAAGTTAGCCAGCAGAAGGGGAGAAAATGGAAGCAGTTAAGGGAAACTACTGTACCTTCTCTATTTTCCAAGGAAAACTAGGTGTGCAACCTAGTTATTTATAGGTAGCTTTAACATTTATGTTGTGGTATGAAGCTTGTTTCCTGTCTTAGGTTTGTAAAGTTAATGTTTAATACTATGCATATGGATGTTGGTGAGAGAGAGGGTTAAAGTGGGTAATTTATTGATTTGTAGGGTTACCATACGTCCGGATTTTCCCGGACATGTCCGGCTTTTGGGGATTCAAATCCCCGTCCGGGGGGAAATCCCC
>NW_020664444.1:13026910-13039536 GCF_002925995.2 Terrapene triunguis | reverse complement strand
TTCGCGGGAAGCAGGGGAGGGGGCGGAGTTGGGGCGGGGACTTTGGGGGAGGGGGTGGAGTTTGGGCGGGGGCGTGGGCGGGGCGGGGCCGGGGCCCCGTGGAGTGTGGGACACTCCACATATGGTAACCCTATTGATTTGTATACTCAGATTTAACAGAACAAAACGCTCTTATGGTGTGAAAGAACAAGATCATGCTTGACTTGTCCCTACCTGCCAATCACGTCACAGAATCCCCAGCAGCAAAATCCTTTCGATGACAGTGGGTTCCGGAGTTCTTTCTCTTTTGAAATTATATTTTTGTTCAAATTGTTTTACTTGGTAATGCTTGAATGAAAGGGGAAGCACTTCATAATGGTAACTGACTTGACAGATCTGCTTAGCCTTCAAGGCAGTCAAGTTGATCTGTTGTTCTTTTTATTTTTTATTTTTGTGATGTAAGTTATATTAGCTTTGGGACATGTAAATGGTAAAGAATGCTTTTGCTTCCTCTAGTGATAAGAGAAATATTTGTTGTGTCACAGGCTGTTCATATTAATAGATGGTCAGCCTCATGAATTTTTATATAATTACCCATCACTCATATTTTTCCTTTGTAAAGATAATGATAGGTTTTTAAAAATATCTGCAATGAAGGTTGAGGGAAATTTTTGCCCTTTTCATGAATGTTGTGGTCGGTATTCTGAATGTAAAAGAGCACTCTAAAGCAATCTTAGTAGTTGTGAAATAATGCTGCTGTTTGTTACCCATATTAAAATTAGGGTAGGACGGAAGAAGAAGAAAGTTCAGTAATAAAAACAAGAATAACAGAAACTAGTGTGACTTTTCTCCTAATTGATTCTAAAACATTTTAACTTACCTTTGGAAAGGATTGTCATGGAAAGAATATACTTTATCCTTATTGTTATAAGTAGTTATTTGTGGTATGGTATTGCCTGAGGCCACAGTTGAGACAAGAGCCCTATTGTGTTAGGATCTTTACAAACACATAGAAAGGTTACAATATAAATAGACAAGATATACAAAAGGTGGGTGAAAGGATGTGTTATACCCTTTGACAAAGGGGGAACTGAGACACAGAAAGTAAGTGACCTGTCTCAAGTCACCTAAGCAGTCTGCAACTTCCTCACAATTTTGAATGAAGGAGCTACCACTAGCATGAAAGGTGATCATACCTCTGAAAAGGTACTTCCATTTGGTAATAAAAGCAAATGCTTGCTCAATGAATTTTGTCCTTGAGTCTCCATGCAGAGGCCATTGCCTACTTTGCATTACAGCACATCATGCTTAGCACCCTATTGAAAACCTGTGGGTACTTTATCATCCAATGGTTCATGAATCAGAAAAGAAACTATAACCATGACAGCACATCCTGCCTATTATCGCTTGGTTTCCAAAAGCCTGATGAGTCTGAGGCCTTGGCTACACTCGGGAATTCACAGTGCTGCCGCTCTCTCCGAGGGGAGTAGCTTGCAGCGCTGCGAGCGAGCGTGCAGCGCTGCAGGCTCTGATTACACTGGCGCTTTATAGCGCTGCACTCGCTGCGCTCGGGGGGGGGGGAGGGCAGCGTTTTCACACCCCTGAGCGCAGCAAGTTGCAGCGCTGTACAGCGCCAGTGTAGCCAAGGCCTGACTAATTCTCCTCTTGCTTGCTTTCTTATTAAAGGCCTTAGTTGAATTTTGTATGGGCCTTGAGTTTTTGGAGTTATTACATGTTATCTCAGAATATACTCAAAAATGTCCTCCAGAGCTAAAATGAATAGTATTCATCAGCTTCTGTTTTATTTTTTTCTCCTCTGCCTTCTCTTTAGCGCTGGATTCCTAAATCTCTTTTCCTGAAAACTTAAATAAGTGAAAGTGAGGCTATTAAATTTTCCTTCAAAAGCATTCAAACATACTAAGGTTTCTTATCCTATAGTTAAGCTCAACAACTCTGGAATGGGTCCCTTTTTACTACTCAGTTCCTCTGATACATTGATAGTTTTCACTTGAAGAATCTAGGAATTCCCTGAGAAAAAGAAGTTGCTATTCTAGGAACCATTACAGCCACTGGAGACCTCACAGAATCTGCACCAAACTCTTGAACCAGATCAGACTTTGCTTCAAATGTTATCATCTCAGATTACTGTTTTTAGGAAATAACCTCCTCCTACACTACGTGCAACATCTTCATGAATGTTTTATATTCTAGAATGGGTGGCAACACATCTTTAAAATGCCAAGCTCAGTGAAGATGCACCTTCAAAAATTGGTACTAAGAGCAGTTCACCATTCAATATTGGCACCATCTACATTACTGGTCCTGTTTCCAGGACCTTCTTTGGTGTCCTCTTCAGTTTTGTATTTACCTACACCATTTTCAGATAAGGCGCAAATTCAGGCATCTCCTATGAATTAATGCATATCATCAGGGATATGTGTTATAGTATAGCATCCCATGAGTGAGATTGATGGGGGAACAGCAAAGCTGATCAGTTTTGGTGTTCCTACCATGAAAGATAAAACATACCACAAGAGGGAACCTTGGCGCAACATATTAGTTAAAATAACATTTTTGTTAGTATTTAATTGCATCATTTTTTTAAGGAAAGTGAGCTACTTCATGAGCCAGTCTTTGCTACAGAGCTGTATGAGACAATGTTCTGATCACAATAAAAGTGTTTTGCAATGTTGGGCAAACCGCACCCCCCATGCTGCCCAGTTGCATCAGTTTTTGTATTCATCTTGCTCGCTAAAGTTCTGCATTTAAGTCTTCAATGAAAAGATTAATAGATAATTGCAGAGCATTCTGAGGAAATTACCTGGTAATTTTGTACTTCAGTCCTAAGAAGTTAATAATTACTTTAAGATTCCTTCCTGCCATTTACTTTTACTGCCAAATTGCATCTGATAGTGTCTCTCTAGCTATGCATGATAAAAGAGAAAAGGATGATTTACCACTGAGTCTTATGTATGTCTTGAAATAAGATTAGGAATTTGTGGTGTCTTGTTGCAAGATTTGTATTTAGCTATGTATCTGTACCATATGTTTTATATTTCAGTTTCTGGTATTTTAAGTTCCTTTTTATTCTTTGTAATTATGTTTTAACACTTGCCTCTATTTGCTTCCTTTTCAAAACGTATTTTAAAAAGAATTCCATGATAATGAGTGATTCATTGTAAATCTATATTTCAACATCTAGAATTCCTCCTTTTCCATTATGGGCTATAATGCATTTTCTTTAACCACCTTTTTGTACTTGCAAGCTAATGAACCTGACACCTCAGCCTTATTGTGCTTTGATATCATGATGACAGACACTGCAGGTGTGAGGGGCGGGGGGGTTGAAGACTGCCCTAATATTCAATGCCATCTTAACAACTGAATGACTTTCCATTGAGCAACCATTGCCTTGGGATACAGTTTATAGTGAAGGGGAAAAATTCTTTGACAGCAGGTAGCTACAGGGATTAAATGTCTGCATTTGAACATCTGAAGTGAAGGAACTATTGAAAAGGAATGGTCAGAATCCTTTAAAAAAACCTTCTGCCTCAGGTCAAATAGAATGCCACTCCATATTTGTTTTCTCAAGCAGATTTCTTCATTTGACCTTTGCTATTCATTGTCAATTTTTATAATCCCAAGTGCTCTCTTCCATACACAAAAGAAGCAATAATCAAACAGTCTCTTATGTTTTAAAGAATTTTATTTAAAATAGGTACTTCGTAGGCATTTTTAATAAACCTTTTTTCACCTTGTCAAATTTCAATCTTTTTTATACCCAATGCAGTTTACCTATGATCAGCATTTTTTTTTTTTTTTTTTAGCCATATAAGCAGATGGGAGGAAATGCCCTGAGACAATTGAAGAATTTATTTTAGGGAGTTTAGACATGATTACGATATCAGTAATATGAAGTACAAGGAGGCACATTCGCCAACTCCTGCTCTGTTCTGACACCCTGAAAAGAATATTTTTTTTCTTTTTTGAAACCTGTATATAATGTTTCTCATGCTATTTCAAAGTCTTCTGACTGCTGCTTGCTGTCTCAGATTATGTCTGAGCCACTGACACCACCAAGCTTGTTTTGAAAAAGTCCAGCTTTTCTTGTTTTTCTTTTTGTTTGCTTCCGTTTGATTTTTAAAATCAAACCTCTCCGTCTCTGGCATTATAACAGTAAAAAGGAGATTATCTTTTTGTCATATGCTTTGAGATTGGCTAAAATGCATTTGCCATGTTGGGTGGTGAGCTGCTTATTTTCTTTCCTCTCTCCTTTATAATTTTTTTTAAATAAAGCATGTAATGTAAATACCAACTTTCCAATCATATAAGTGCTTTGAGCTCTACTAATAAAAATTGCTATATAACACCTGGGTGGTATTAATATTACTTATTAAATAACTACATTTTCAAAGTGTAAAATGGAGTTTTTAATTGAGCAATGCTACTAAAGTCAATGGCACTCTCACAGATAAAGCCACATGCAGTGCTTTGAATCATGTACTTCACATAGAAGCAGAGAAGACATTACTTTTGTTATGAATCAACACCATTAACCTTTTCTAAAATTTTCTGCAAAGCATTTGTAGTGCTTTTCCTGAACTTTCCTTCTGTTTTTTTTTTTTTTTTTTTTTCTTTTCTTCTAGTGGTTCGACCAGAATTGGGATGTCGGGAGCTTGTTACAAGAAACCTCTCCAAAATTCTTCCCGGTCTCTGTCATGATGTAACAGACTGGGTTGAAGGCACCAGAATAAAAGCATCTCAGCTTCTGTTTATATTGTTGCTACATGCAGAGGATCACATTACACAGCACATGGAGCTACTGCTTACAACTTTGTACCGAGTATGCTTAAGTGAAGAGAATAATGTGGTTAGAAATGTAAGTTTGACTTTTTTAGATATCTACAATACCCTAGAGACCCAATCTTAAATAGTCTTGAGTGTGTCCTATATGGGGCTACTTCCTTCAGTTCTCACTGAAGTCTAGGGGAGGAGAGGGAAGTGCTCAGGATTGGGTCCATATGGCTTAAATTAAACTATTTTTAATGAACTGAAAATAAATTTTAAAATATTTTACTTAACATGTTGGGAAAAGTCCCCATCCTGTAATTGGGCTCAAAGGAGCATTCGGCACACAAACAATTAACAACATGAGTAAACTGGGCCTATAATTTCTCTCCCTTCTCGTTTCTTTCAAGGGTCCTAAACTGATGAGTTGCCATCTCATTCTTCCCACAGGATATAAAATAATGTTACAATTGCCACTTGTTAATAGAGCTTTGAATCTCATTTCTCTTTTACAAAATGTTTCCAAGAAATATTGTTATGGGAAAAGATGATGCTAGTGATTATGTTGAACTCAGTATGAGTTTTGCCAGATGCATGATCAAGACCCCCAATAGTTTTAAATGTTTTTAGGGAGGATGTTAAACATTTTGTAGATTTTATGTGTATTTGTTAAAATAAATTTTATTTTTGTATGATTCGCGTGAAGACCAAAACTGAGACTATTTCACCTCTTATGCCAACAAGTGAAGCATTAACAGCCTCTTAAAAATCATAAGCAGCAGATTTAAGTGTAAATGCCTTGGGGCAACACATTCCATTTTAAAAATATGTGCAGTTCATGCCCTTTCTAGTTAATTTCACTTGTTATCTCTCAGTGCATAATCTAACCATAACATTAAGGTATGTTTATTTCGTATGATAGCCATCGGTGTTCAGATACATCAGTTATACAAGTAAATGCTTCCTTCCCACTGTTGTGTTTAGACAAGAAATAGAACACTTTTTCTAATAGATTTATTTAAGCCAGTGCCTTAAAATACACAGTTCTTACTGATTTTTATCAACAGGCAAAACTTTCATAGATTAACAGTCACGGCTGCATTTACAAAATAATTAAACCAAATTTTTCAAAGGGTATAAAGGACAGATTTTTTTTTTATAATTTTAAGAACTAAATCTCGTTCCTGTTTATTTCTTTTTACTGCCGCCGGAACACATGAAAAATAAGCTGTAACAAAAAGTTCCATTGCCAATTTCCAGTTTTTGTTACTTTCACATATACTGGCTGCAGATAGTCCAGGCAATGTCAACAAAGGTTGGTTTTCCAAATCAAGCTTCTATATGGGTTAGTGCTAGGGTTGAAGCCAAATGGAGTCTGGATCCCATTTCTTATCCTTACTTCTCTCTGCACCCTCTGCATTCCTTCTCTTCTCACAGACTTCACCCTCCTCCCATATACTAGATTTTAGATCTCTTCACACCCGTTCTCCCTGATTCTACTCCACATGTCTGGTCCTGAGCCATACCACTTTAGGCTGAAGTTGAGTTTGTTCTCACAAGCTAAGCAGAGGTGCACCTGATCAGTACTTGGAGGAAGAAAAACTCAGAATGCTGTAGGAAGCAGTACTGGTAATTCAATTAGGAGCATTCTCTGCTCTATGAGTCATCACTGAACCAATGCCTGAGCATTGGGTTAGGAGATTCTAAGGGTATGTCTACGCTACAGTTAAACATCCATGGTTGGCCTGTGTCAACTGACTCGGGATTGGGCTGCGGGGCTGTTCAGTTGCTGTGTACACGTTCAGGCTTGTGCTGGAGCCTGGGTCCTGGGACTCCTCTGCATTCCAGAGAGGGATACATAGTACTTGGCAGCCCTGCTAGCTACAAGAATGAAAGATTGAAAGCAGCAGGCTCTTCCTGTATGGAGTACACAATGCTATCACTAGGCTGCTGCGTATACTTGACTCCTCCGCATGCCAGAGAGGGATACAAAGGTGCTTCTCTAAAACACAGTTTTGAGAAGAGTGTGAATGCAACAAAAAATGGATTACTTCTTTTTTGAGTTTTGTTTTTTTTATATATATATAAATGAGGGCGGGGGTTGTGCCTCAGACCAGTTTTTGCAGCGGTGGGGGGGACCCTGAACCAGGAAATCTGGGACATCTGGTCACCCTAAGCTAGAGATCTATTACACTGTGCTTTACAACTTTCTCATGAAAGTTTGAGTCTGATGCTGAGAAGGGTGCTTGCATGCCTTATTATGAGCTTTCTGAACACATGTCAAGAAAATTTTTTCATGCATGCAGTCATTATTGAGTGAGCGGAAAGGCCTATAAGCCAATTGCTGAAGTATTTAAAAAACAGCTGGAATCATAAAAAGAGGAAGGGCCAGGATATGATGAATGGTCTTTGTGTTTTCAAAATAATCCTCAAGTTATATTTATTCTCTTTTACAGTGTGTGAAAGCAGCAGAGTTGATTGGAACGTTTGTTAGCCCTAAGGTATCTCTGAAGTTACTGGTGTCAGCCCTTGAAAAAACACCTATGCCTTCTAATCTCATGATTCTAGCTGCAGTGATACGAGGTTGCCCAAGACAAGTCTTAAAGCCTCATTTGTCTTATCTTGCCAACACACTCTCACAACCTGAGATCTGTCAGCGATCTGAAGAGGTAAGGATAAATGGAAAATCCAAAACAGCCAGGACTTAGACCACTGGTTCTCAGACTTTAAGTCTTAGCATACCAAATCTAAAAGCCAAAAGTGACTGGCAAACCACTTTTGTTGTTTTTAAGTGTAGTTTATAACGGATTCTTGTTCTCATACTATACTTCAAATCCACCTGGGTGCCTCCTGATTGTGGCCCACATACCATAATTTGCAAACCACTGAGTTAGACTGTACCTTACCTTAATATAACTTTATTTTTTTCAATCTGCAAAATTGTGTGTAAAATTTTCTAAAGTGACAAGTCCCCTTTTCGTACCATGAAAATACTGACCAAAATAATAGAAGTTCTGTTTAAATTATTGTGCAAACAAGTCTTTCATTTGTGATTGTCAGTTTGCACACAGTCTTGCATATGATCAGTTCAAACTACACTGGGTTATTTAGGTCTTAGTTAATATTGTTATAAGATATTGATATTTTCCCTGACATCAGAACTTCAAGTTATCTACATTAGGCTAACTTTCTGCTTTTAAACATATGAACATCATTCCCATGTATTGCAGTGGGAGTCAATTGGATTAATCCGAAAGCACCATTTGGCCCTTGTTTTGATAAGTTCATCGTGTACAGAATCCAAACAAATGAATGTACTTTGACCCTTCCCAGCCCTGCAGTCCAGCTAAATAAAAATGATTGATACAAAGCGTTTTCTTGGCAATAGTGATTGGCATGTTATATTTCACAAAGAGAAGTGCTTCCTTTTATTAATGCTAGTTTTTTTGGATATTAATATTTGATTTTTAAAAGGCAATGGTCAGTATGTTTAAATGTGCATTTAGGAACACTCTTTGCAAAAAACTTTAGGATTTAAGCTTCCTAGGTTTGGGTTCCTTCATCCTAAAAATGCAGGATGAAGACACTTCCAACATGATAAAATTGCTCTTAAGCACACACATAACTAACGTGCAGTAGATGGATTTAATGGGACGTGAGCCTGAAGGCAGTTCTTACAATACTATTTTGAAGTGCCTGTATTCTTTGTGAGCCATATAGTGAGAGTGATGTGTACAATTAATTAGCATTAAGGCATTGCATGTATTTTTTTTTCCTTTGGTGTACTTCCTCTCCTGTTACATGCAGAATAATTAACACAGGCGAAGGAAATGTAACTGTTCACCTGAAAGAGTTCAGCTGAAAGGACCCTTAGATCTCAGTATCTTGACCCTTTCAGCTTGGTGTATGACAGCTTCTTTCTCCAATATGGAGTGGGCTCTCTAGTGTAACAGTTGAAATTACAGAAATTCAGGAGTTCTTCATCCCTTTCTTCTATTTCTGGATCTGCAATGTGTTCTGTTATTGGTATACAAGAGAAATCCATACAGTCTACCAAGCCTTCTTCTTAATTAAAATTCTAGCTTTCTTTCCAGCAGGAGTTTGAAATGTTAAGTCTCTGCCCTTAGAATGACTAGCAAGGGATCTTCAGGGATATGCAGTTGGCCAATACCCTGTCTCCAGAAGATTCTTTGTAGCCCATTGTCAGATTTATAATTCCTTTCAAGAAGATTATTCTAGTGTTACAGGATCTGTTTAATTCTCCCTTTGAGACAATGTAGTTCTTTAAGTCCTTGTTTTAATGGAACGTGTTTCAGTGATGCTTAGAATGCTCAGAATTGACCTTAATCACACTGAAATACATTATTCTTAGGGATCTACTCCACTGGAAGCACCACCTCCGGGTGTTCAAGCAATGAGTCCATAGGACAGATCTGCAAAAAGTGCCACGTGATCTTCTATAAATTAACTCTATTAGACAATATAGAGAGTAGACAGACCCACATTCATCTGTTAGTGCAGCTTTTGGCAGAGTTGTCCTAACTTTTCTATTTGAGAAATAATTCTTCTCTGTCATCGTGAGAGAATGCTATATAAATTACATTAGATAAATACCATTTATAGGTAAGAGTATTCTCAAGTTTTATTTATTTTCTTTTTGGAAATGGAGCTAACCAGTCGTATGACAATGGTCTCTTTCTCTGATAGAGTATAGCAAATCATGGAACGTCTGCCTACTGTGGTCTTCTATGCTTTGTTACAGAAGACTTGCAAACTGACAAGAATTTTGAGTGAAATTCTGGCCCCATTGAAGTCAATGGCAAAACTCCCATTGACTTCAGTGGGGCCAGGGTTTTATGCATTATGTTGCAATAATTAGGTGGGAGACAGACCTTCAGGTTTCCTTGTTTCTGTGTATTTCAATATCACTATGCTACTTGAGATGTTCAGAAATTTGAACAACATTTGAGATTGGCACAGCAGAAACATTAGAAGTCAAAGAGTTCCATTTCAGGATAAGATGAAAATCTTCCTAGGAACCCCAAAATTCTTTAATGTATTTATCCAGCATATAGCAGTCATTGTGTGGCTAGCAGGATGATCCTTAATTTTTCTTAACAGGACAAGGTAACCACTTCTACAAGCAAAAAGCATGGGAAGAGAGTGTTAATTTGTTGCTCTACAAAAAATGCCCCATCAGTCATTATAGAACTGAGTGAATTGTAGAGTCTATGTTTGGAACAATAAATAGGCATCCGATTTAGCAGGATATGTAGAATTTATCTTATTTATTACTGTCATCTACTAATACCTGACTTTTAAAGAGGATTGTGTCAATTTTACTGGCCTGTGAAAGAAAGGGTGTCTAACGTTGTCTAACAAAACTCACACATTTAATGCTTTTTGTTTGTAGATCTTTTATATGGAACAATTGCTTTGTTGCGTACAAGCGATAACTGAAGTGTGCCAAGAAGACTGCAAAGAAATTAGCCTGCAGCTAATGAAAGTTTTGGTGACAATAATGGCAATACCACGCACCGAACATCTTCATGAAAAGGTGACACTAACTGTGAATGGGTGTTTTAAATGAGTAAAATCCTGGTTGGTTGGTTGGTTGGTTGGTTTTTACTATTGGTAAGACGATTTGTCTAAATGTAATGTAAGTAACCTCTATAAATTTCCCTGCTCTTAGGCTTCAAGCCTTGCAAGCGCTTAACTCAGAGCTGAGCAGTAAAGATTAAAGAGTTCAGAAGATTCAGTCAATGTGTGGCCCCGGGGGCGCACATAGAATGCTATAAACTCTGTCTGTCTGCTCATTCATTTCCCCAAAAGTTCCTTTGGTTTTAGTTTGAGTAAAGACCCTTACTGAAATACCAGAGCCAGATCCTCGACTGGCATAAATCGTTATAGCTCAATTAAAAACATGATTTATACCAGCCGAGGATCTGAACCGTAGGACAGTAGTGGTTTTATTTATTTATTTTTACAGTTCTTTCAAGTTCAGCATATTCTGTCTATTGTTGCAAGAGTGAGAGGTTGGCATGGACTAATTATCTTAGCATAGGAGTGAAACTGTGGAATTCCTTAGTTCTTAATTGCAGCTCTGATTTAGGACTTTGGTCTTGAGCAAGTCCTTAAACTTTTCTGTCCCCAGCTATCTCCACAGGGCTGTTGCTAAGGTTGCCTAATGTTTTGAAAGCATTCTGAGGATTTAAGAGAGCTGTATAAGAGAGTATTATTGTTAGTCACCAGTCCAGACACTGAAATTTCCTGCTTTAATATATCAAGCAGCTCTACGGTGTTCTGTAACTCTGTTATTTCCTGATTCTCTTACCAGAAGCTCCTCATAACTGCTGTGCTCTTCTTCTAGAGGTTTTTTGTTTTGTTTTTCTTTTTAAAAAAAAACCCTAATTATTATCATCATATGTAGTACACTATAGTCATATAGTGCCTTTCATCCCAGGATCTCAAATTGCTTATCAAACATTCAATTAAAGTCTTATAACACCCTTGTGAGGTAGCCAAATCCTATTTTATTACAAGACAGGTAGGTATTTATAACCACTTTACGTAACACTTTTTAAAGAGGGGAATTCTTATCAGAAGATGCATTACTGACTATGAATATCTTATAAGATCGAACAACTTTTTATTTTAGGCATCATAAGTTAAGCATCCACAGGTTAGACTCTTCACCCAGTTCACTCTTCCTGTTAGAAATTAATCTAACTTTCTCTTTTAAAGATAGCAGTGAAAATCCCTCAGAATTTTCCTGTTTCATCTAAGTCCTTCTCAAAGATGTAAATGCTCCAGGAACAAATTTTCCCCATTGCATCTCTATTCCCAAAAAGTCAACATTTCTCAATTGTATGCCTTAACTGATGAGTCCATGAGGCATTACTATCTGGCCTGGATACTAACGTTCAGAAATCTGTTTTTCTATAAGGTGTAGCTAAAGAAGATTATAACAGCTTGACTCAGCCACAATTTTTCCACCAGGCTAGAAAGAAATTCAAACTGTCTAAACATATTCTCCTCGCAATATTGTTTTTGACTCAAAGCAAGCTCTCCTATATATGCACAAGTGGCCAGTAAAGCATTATAATTGCATCCCGGAAGGGGAAGAGAACTAAATAAGGGAAGCTTGGGCTGTACCATTTGATTATGGTGGCCTTTTGCTTTCATATCCTTCCACGGCTTCAACTGCAAAATCTCCAAAGTTGCCTGTAGAGAACCATGAACTAGTCGAGAGACGCCTTACTTGAGCTGCTTTTTATTTTGCCACATCAAGGACTCTGTTGTGGTGCGATGAACAGGAGTCTTTCCTTTAAAGGTGTTCTCCTGAATAACCCACTGTCATAAAGAAACTACAGAACCAAACCTTTAATGTTGGGAGAAGGGGTTCATCTGAAGGGAAAAGGTAACCCCTAAAAAGGACCTCAAATCCAAGATTGTTAGTCTTCTAGACCAGATATTGATGAAAAAAAGCAAAGAAGTTTTGCAGAGAGTCATCCTGGTGAAGGCTGAAAGCAGGGCACCCCCAAGTGTGGGCTAAGGCAAATAATCATGTGGCATTAGGGGGGCCCTGCTTAACAATACGTTCCTTTGAGACTGGACCCAAGTTCTCTTCTGGCCACAGAAGAACAATCAAACTACTAGTCCAAAAAAATGAGTTTCAAAATGGATTTTTTTTCTGTGCTTCACCAAACATTGAGGCTTTTACAGTAGTTTATCTATTCACCTCTCATAAGAAATCTTAAGAGGTGTTGCAGTCATTCTCTAACATCAAGGACAACATCTACCAGGGCCGGCTCTGGCTTTTTTGCCGCTCCGCGGGGGGGGGGGGGGGGGGGGGGGGG
>NW_020664444.1:13014325-13026510 GCF_002925995.2 Terrapene triunguis | reverse complement strand
GCTGGGGGGAGGGCAGCCAGAGCGCCGGGGGGAGGGCGGCGAGCCCGACTGTGGCCCCGCTCTCCCCGGCGGCCGGAGCGCCGCGCCGCCCCCCTCCAGGTGCCGCCCCAAGCACCAGCTTGGTTGCCTGGTGCCTGGAGCTGGCCCTGCATCTACAGAGGCTGTGATAATAAGTAGTCCTTTTTTCTAACCATTATCTCATCTCCTTCATTCTCTTCCCCTCCTTCAAATCCTCCCCCCAAAAAGTTAAATGCCAATTAAATCAGAAAGCCATCCTTACTCACTATAACTCCTTGGTGGCCTACCCAAGTCTGTTTTTTTTTTACCTGCTCCTTAATTTGATGGCTGTTCTACTTCCTCTTGTATTGCTTTCAGGCATTATAGTCCAAAGACGTGTGTTTTACCAGTAATTATGGTCCTGTTACCAACAGGCTCCTTCCAAAGAGGCATATCCTTTGAAAGTTAATCTGAAAGGGAGAAATGAAACAAAGCTTACACAAGTATTGAAACAAGGTGCAAGAGATTCTTTCAAACTCAAAGTCAAATTACACAAGGAACTAATCTGGGATACATTTTTATAAACTTAATTGTGAATGGGTGAGTCCCCAAACAAAAATATTTGTATGTTACGCATCTCTGCAGTTTTTGGCTACAGAATGGGCAATAGTGTGGACACACCCACTTTCCAAACTTTGCAAATCCATAGTCCTAGAAGTAAAGCAGTTTCATGGAGATAAATTCTGGTTCTTGCATAAGACAAAGAAAATCCCCTACAGTTATTAAAGGCTTTGGATATTATATTTACAGATTTTTTTTTTCCAGTTGACATTACTTTGGATGAAATTCTTTGTTCTCGTTAGCTTTTTTTCAGCAAGACAGATGAGATTGGGTAGTTCCAATATTTCAGGTTTGTCACAAAGACAAATATAACCTGATTTTTCAGTTACTGAGTACCTAACTCCCAACAACTTCAAAATGGGCTGCAGCTTTCAGTATCTCTAAATATCAGCCTCATAATGCTTAAGGCTATGTCAAGAATTTATTCAACTGTGGTTTGTATATCTTCAGATTCTCCTTCCCTCATTATTAATCTGTTCCACACTTAAAAGGAAGAGCATTGCTTATGTTTTGTGAAGCCCCATAAATTCTACCTTAAATGATCTAAGAATTTCAATATATTTCTTGTGTATTTCTTCCAAAACCTCCACAAAGTACAATAAAATGCTTTTTTTACATAATGCATTTCATGCTTTGTGCCCTAGGCTGCTATACAATCCATATAAACAGCTCCAAAAAGCAAAATACCCTACTGAAATAGTTTGTCCATAGAATACAAATGGCTTACAACTAGCTTAAAAGTAGAAATATGTTGTTCTGAGAAGAGTTCCTTATTCAGGATCAAAAGATCTTGTGAATATACCTGAACCATCTGAACCTTTGAATTACTAAACCTCCAGGTTATTATTTAAGGAGGCTGCAGAGATACACTGGTGGGGCATCAATGATTCTCTCATGTGCTTCTAATTGTAAGAGAATAGTGCACTCTACTCTTCATACTTACTCGATTTTAGCTCCTCTGCTGATCAGTTAGCGATGGCACTGATTTCTTTGCGGGAGGCAGTGAAGCCTAGTGCATAGAGCTTTGGACTGTGACTCCGAGATCTGGATTCTATGCCCAGCTCTGCCGCTGGCCTGCTGAGCAACCTCAGGCAAGCCATGTCACCATGTTGTGCCTCGGTTTCCCCATCTGTAAAATGGGTATAATGATACTGACTTCCTTTTGTAAAGTGCTTTAAAATCTATCAATGAAAAGCACTAAATAAGAACTAGATTTTACATTATTTACTTGTCCTATAGAAAATGGAGACAGGCCATCAACTAAGCACCATGAAAATGGGGTAAGACCACCTACTAAGCACTATACTAAGCACAGTGCTTAGTTGGTGGTCCTCCATTTTCTAGATGGATGGAACTCATTTCAGCCATCAGATAGCAGCTCTGTTAGATCAATACTGAACTTGTCCAGATTTGAACTGGTGATATAGCGGTTTAAAGGCTTTATATTCCTTTACCACTCTTGTGAGTCATCTAGTCCTTTCATCAGGTGCATTTTGATTGTTGGTATGAGGGTAATTTAGCAGTTGTACTTACAGGTAGGTCTATGTCACAGTACTGTAAGTTCATCTCTTTGAATATTTATAGAAATTAAAACCCTTGCCGGTTGTCTTAAGAGACTCAGTCAAATGTATTACAAGGTTGTGAAGCTAATGCTGCACATTTGCCTATCTGTGGATTTAATGTGTACCCTCCTATGTTACTAGCACAAATAGAAAGTTTGAACAGTTTATTGTAAACCACCTGTGAACAATGCTTCTATTGTATCCTTGACTGGAATTACATCATTTTGTACTTTATTTTTTTTCATGGAAAAAGGAAAAGTTTGTTGTGATTGTTTATATGCAGAATGATAGACAACGGTTTTGATCTCAGATACACAGCTCAGTCTTGTGGAATGGTATGATTTATTTACAGGTCAACAAAAATACTTTAGAACACAAGTATGGAATAATTTGGACTAGAATGCAAAGATCCTACAGAAAGGAGCAATCCATTGTCTTGGGTGCAGGCAAAGTCGCTTAAAGTATAATCTTTGTACTTAGCAAATCCTGCCTTTTCTAAAATCTTTTCACATCTGGCACTTCCATAATGACTTGTCAGGCCAGCGATCTATCTTCAAAATTCTAAAGGGGCCAGACACCAGAACAGTTGAGTACAGTTTAAAAACAGCAAAACAAATGCATGTAATTTTAGTTGCAGTTAACTGTTTAAGGCCAAATTATGTCACCCATATTCACGTTGAATTCAGTCTTACACCGTAAGTAGTCCTATTGGAGTCAGTGGGGCTCCTTGTGAAGTTAAGGTACTGCTCAATGTGGGGATATCACAATCTGGCCCATAGGGCCTGATCCAAAGCTTACTGAAGTCAGTGAGAGTGTATCCATTGACTTCAGTGGGCTTTGGATCACATCTTTAGTGGACATGTACTTTGGATAGGAGACTTAAGGAGCTATAAAAGCAAACAATTTTATGCATGAATACACCTCTGTTATAGATTACTATGAAAATCCTTATGCTTTCTTGCAAAACACATAACTGTAGCTTGCATGTTCATCTGATGTTTCTTTATTTACATGTTTCACTTTTTCCTCACTGAATTAATGGACTTGGTAACATGTAAAAATGAAGAAGGTTAATGTCAATACTGTCCCCAAACTGGCAGGAGTTGGGAGTGCTGCAAAATCAGCATGCTCAGCCTCTGGGAAGATGGAGCACCTAGCATGTTTTTCTAAAAAAACATTCTGGCTGATCCAAGAAGTAGTAGTGATAGGCTTTGGAGGCAACCACATCCAGCTATTTTTGCTGGAGAGAGGTCACCTATATAAGTGTTTTAAGCATTATTGAGTTGGGGAGGAAACCACTACTTACCTACATGGAAAAATAACTGTTTTACAGTTTTGATTGGCTGTGAGTCCTTTTATGTGACACTGTGAGTTTCATCAGTTTTGATGTTGCATTGCAGTGTTCTGTGTGATGTCATAGGGAAGTCAAAAAAAATTTCCATTTTAAAACTGAAGTTAACAGGTATAATACTGTGATAAACGATGTTTAAATATTGACCATGACTGCCCTATTAAGAAACCGGAGGGTTTTTTTGTCTCTTGAATTTTCTTATATTTTATTTAAAAACTAAAAATAACTGATACTTACATATGTGCCTTTGCTGTTCTCTGAATTCTTGATGGTGATGACATTATGGTCAGCTTCATCAAAAATTTCCAAAAAAGTTTTTTTTAAACCGACACTTTGGTTAACTTCACCTACTTTGTTTTTTGTTTGTTTTTAAACAGGTAGAGGAATCAATGTGTTCATTAGCTCAGGTGCAGCATTTGAGTGGTTTTCTTGATCTCTATAAACAACATATAGATCAGCTTATGGAATGGGTATCTGTATCGCATGATTGTTGGAACTGCTATTCTCCAGAAGTATTACAGTTAGATGTCATTGCCACTCATTCAGGTATGACTCATTAACACAATTTCTTATGTTCTACAACAGTCTCCATGCCTTTCGAACATGCTGTATTTTATAAGTTTAACATTCAGAAACTTCACAAGTTCATGATGCAAGAAAAGGAATGAAGTTTTGAATTATTTAAGGAGCATTTCAGAATGTGTGGTCTGCCCGGAGAATAACAAAAATATTCATTTAACACTTGAATTTTTATTGTAATGAAACAACTTGTGTACTTATTTTAAACTGTATGTTTTACGTTTATGCCCCAATCCAGCAGAGCATGCAAGCAGGTGCGTAATTTTAAGCATTTGAATAATCCCATTGAAGTCAATGAGACTACCCATATGCATGAAGTTAAACACATGCCTTCATCTTCGCAGGATTGGGGCCTTAAAAATCTGATATTCTAGAAGTATTTTTTCTTGTTAACACAGGTAATTATTTACCTGAATGCAGCTATAAAAAATTTACCTAAAAATTCATATTTTGGATAATCGCTATCGAAACTTGTATAAATAAACTCACTTAGGCATTTTGTAGAAGGGAATCTCGGTATTTTAATTTTATAAAAAATAAAATCTAACCAGTTCCTTGCTCTAGCTGTTGTTCAGATGCATAACCAATTAGCTTATCTCAACTGAAATTGCTTGAAAAGACAGGAGTGGTGGACATTCCTCAGTGGAAGAAGAATTACTTAGTGACCTTCTCTTTCCCCTTCTTACAGTGCCATCCTTAAATGTGTCATAAGGCCTTCTCTATCACCATTTCTCCTTGTCTTGCATCTATGATTTTTCTAGTCTCCTGCTGGAACAGGTACCCCAACATAATTCCCCCTATTATATCTGGTAAAATCCTCTATGGTCTTTTAGGGACAAGTAGCACCATCCTAACTGTTAAGACTTCCAGTGATAAAATTACTCAATCTCCCTTCATCTCCAAAAGTGCCTCAAGAAGCCTACCTGAGGCACCTCTTTTGCTTTGCACAGAGACCAGCCTCTCTAAAAATTCTCCTCACTCTTAGGACTTGTCTACACATGGAGTTATTCCATAATAGCTTTTGCACTTTGAATTCACATCTACCTTAATCCTAGTTAACTTTAAAATGTAGACTAGCCCTTAGAGAAAAACAACAACTGTCCAATACAAATATCAAGAGGCCAACAGTCCTCCTCCTCCTTTCCTTGATTTATGGAATTTCTAGACATTTGTCTGTTTTGCTTAATGAAAAATAAATCATAAAATGTCTGGGCAAATATTTTGGCTTTCATCCATAGTGGTGATATGCTCTTTTCTGTGTTTTCTGTCTTGTCTAAAACAGCAACTCCTAGTACTATTCCCATTTTCTTTTCATTCCCACACATAATGTTGCATTTAATCAATTTAATGAGGTTTACTCCTTTCCAATTCCACCCTTTTTTTTTAATTTGCTGGAATTGGAATTTCTGTTGAAATAAGTGGTGTAGATTATTTTGTTCTCCATCTATTTAACTTGCTATTATCAAAATATGATGTAATGGCATTGTTTATAACAATACCTCAGGTCTAGCATAGAGCAATGCATCTGAATAATTGTTACAAAAATAAAACCTTACTTAGGGCATGGAAACTTACCAAGGTGTTTTTTATGCCCTGTGTTTAAATCTAGACATCTGAGATTATTATTTTGTTCCAAGTTTGAGACAACACACTTCCAGATACTAAGTGGTGTTGAACTTCTTTTGGAGTCTGAATACTTTAATCAGGCAGTTCTTCATGTGACATAATATTGTTGCTGTCACTTGGATAATAGTGGAGATTTAACTGCTGCTTTGGAAGAAGAAAGCATCACAGGTGTTTAAACTTGACCTATACAGAAAAAGAATTTCTTGATTATGACATAATGAAAAACTTCTTTAAAAAAACCCTTTCCAAAGTGTTTTCTGCTTATGTTGGCATTAGAAATATCCGGTATTTTTGAACCCGTGTTTGCTGGAGGATTCTTTGAATGACTGGAAAACTATTGGGATAGACATCCGCAAGAAACTAAAACCTGAGCAGTTGCTAAGGGAAAGTAGATTTTAGTCAAACTGTTCACAATCCTGTGACTAAAATAATGTTAATGAAAGCAGACATAAACAAACTCCTGATAATTACTTGGGAGAAGAGTTCTTGTTAAAAATTCAGATACCTCTCTCCTTTCAGGTAGGATTGAGGGAGCTCCTACTGTAGTTCTCTAGTTCTTCTGCAAATACAAAGAGGGCAAGACTAAGGTCTTGTCTACACTTAAAATGCTACAGCGGTGCAGAGGCACCATTGCAGCGCTTCAGTGTAGATACTACCTATGCCAACAGGAGGGTTTTTCCCATTGTCATAGGTAATCCACTTCTCCAAGAGATGATAGCTAGGTCAATGGAAGAATTCTTCCAGTGACCTACCACCATCTACTTAGGGACTTTGGTCAGTTTAACGAAGCCATTCAGGGGTATGGATTTTTCACACTCCTGACTGATGTAGGTAAACAGACCTAATTTTCTAGTGTAGATTGGCCTTAGTATTTCTGAGGTGAACACAGATGCAGAAGGAAGAATTCTTTTGAATAAAAAGCCCCAAACCTTTCAGGTCTTAATCATCACAATGAATCAAAAATAGGCACAAACTTTAATTTCCCTTTTGAGGAGGACAGCTTTAAAAATACTGGGTTAACACGGTGTTTGTGTATTGTTTAGGAGTGAAGAATAGATTATTTATGTAATCTCCCATGCTGAAATTTTAAAGTATTAACAGACTAGAAAATTTATTTGAAAAGTATGAACTTATTTCAAATAGAATAGTAAACTAAAACATTCATAACAATCTTCAAAATGCAAAAAGCCTGAGATAAGATAGAAAAGAGAAGAAATAGCACTTCTATAATTGTTCTGTCCAATGTTTTGAGGTTGACCATCCTGAACAAGCCCTTTAATATAAATATTTTGGAGACAGGAGACATTAAGGATCTTCTTGGTTTCTGTAAAGGAGGGCCTTCAGGGAAGAGGGGACTCCAGACCATCCTGCTGTCTGGAATCTTGGGATGAAATCATGGCCCCATTGAATTCAGTGGTAATATTATCATTGATTTCAGTCTTCAGTTAAACACCCGCAACTGGCCCATGTCAGCTGACTCAGGTTCGTGGGACTTGGGCGACAGCACTGTTCAATTGCTGCACCCACTAGGTAGGCTGCCCAGGCCCCAGCAGCTTACACTCAGGCTCTGAAAGCTACCCAGCCATCAGGATTGATTCCACCAAACATCAATACCTTCATGAGAATACTTCTTCCCCAGGTCTTCAACACCAAGGTGTAGTAAAGTTCTCAGCTAACCTCCTCACAATAGTCATTGGAAGCTTTCACTTGCTCCAAACAATATAAAAATAAGGCTACTCGTGACCCATAATATTTCTTTGTTTTTTTTTTTTCTTCGCCAGAGCAGAGTAGAGTATCACCTGGCTTCTAGCCAACCTAAAAACAGTCTTCTGCTCTTTCTTCCTCAGAGCAATGTAAAACAAAATACAGCCCAGCCTGTAAATAGTCTGAATCAAATACAGATTGAAACCTACTGGAAGTTTACAACCAGGTCAGTAGTGGCTTGGTCACACTAGCTGCTTAAAACCCTCCCAGCAGTTGACCTCTTTCTTACAAATAAATCAGGATAGTTAACAGGCTCCAGCTGCTTCGTGGCTTGGCAGTTTTAACCCTTGTCATTCCAGTGGGCAGTGGAAGGGCTTTCTAACATAGCCACTCTTCTGTCCCACTCAGGACTCTGACAACTGATACGTTGTGTCATAGTTATTTTGCAAGGACTGATGCAGTACACAAAGTAAAATATTAATTTAACACCAGAGACCCCTTATTAAATAGGTGCATCAAGTCTGTTCCGATGTTGGACTCTTGGCCCATCAAGCCCTTTCGGCTGCACAGGAACAGACCAAATGGCGAACTATTGCTACAGCCGACTATTCGGCTAAGGGTTGAAGAAGAAAAGAAGTAGTTGACCTTACAGATTTTACTGGATTTATATGCTGAACATTTAAATGCAAGATTAAAATAAATAAATATTTAATACAACTCAATCAAGATTTAAATATTTATTTTCTAGGTCCTATAATAGGTGAAGCCCTTCAAGACTTCATTCCCATCCTTAAGACGTGTCTTCAGCCAACCAAAGACCCACTAATGCGCTTAAAGCTTTTCACTATTTTATCACAGTTGCTCCAGAAAGCAAATGAGACCATCAACTCTCAGGGGTAGGTACAGCTCTGATTTCACACGTACCACCTGAACAGTACAATGTTATTCAAAAATCAAGTTCATGGTAGTTATTTAACCCCTGTGGCTGTGGCTGCATTAGCGTTTCGGGGGAACTCTCACTGTGTACTACAGGTCTCTGACATTTTTACTGTCATATTATCTAACCCTGCTCAGGAGAGTTTGGCATGACACAGAAGTAAAAAACTCTGGTTGGGCAACGGTGGATGGTTTTGTTTTGTTTGTTTTTAAAAACAAAAACCTACTGTAGAAAGGCTATGGTTGCTGTGAGAGCTGAGATGAGAATTTTAGGAATGGAACAGTGTCTTTCTGGCTGGCTGTTACAAGCAAGGACTGAAGATTTATACCCTCCTTTTTGAACCGAAAGGTTTTAAGCCATGTTTCTAAACATCTCTGCCTACGTTGTATATTCAGATCACTCTGGGGCCTGAACTGCAACATTTAATCATATGAATAATCCTATTGAAGTCTGTGAGACTACTTATGTGAATAAGGACTTCTTCTCCCATGAGTGGTTACAGGATCAGGCCCAAGATTTGTAAGTCTTTTTCCACTAAAAATAAGGGAGGTCAGAAGCAATTTGGAAAGCATTTGCATTGATCTGAGATTTAACCATTTGCTGTATGCTGATGCACTACATCCCTGACCTGTAATTTAGAGTGCAAGGTCCTTGGGGCCAGTACCATATCTTCCATTTGTTTTATACTGTCCTTAGCTCTCTCAGGGTGCTTAAATACTTTATTAGTTACTTATTGTTAGGCTAAACTCTGAATGCCCAGCACCCCATGTGACAGGAAACACTCACTGCCAATGCCACCTACTGGTTGGGCGGGGGCGTGGTGGATTGTTTCTTCCCAGGCGTTCCCCTTTCTCACCACTGCTCTATCCTGCAGAGGTCTGTCCTCAGTGACTCAGCCCTCCGGCCAGGTCATGTTTGCAAGTCCAGCCCTTTCAGGGTATAAATAAAAAGTCCAGTAACGAGGAGGTCTTCAGGATCAACTGGGAGGTTCAGGGCTTCCCTCTTGGGTTAGGGCCTTGTGGTCCAGACCCTTGTATCTTCAGGGTCTTCCATCAATTAGGTTCCCTGCCAAAGCTTAGGCTTTAGTAGTTGAGCTTCTTTAGGTGTTGGTAGGGGAGCCTGGGCCCCATCTGGGCAGGTATGTAATGGTTGGCAGCTAAGCCCTGCACCTTAGGATGCTATGCAGCTGCCTCCCTGCATCACTTCCTACCAGAGAGTCTTTTGCCTGGTGGGAAGTCCCTTCCCTGGGGTCGTCTGTTTCACCTAACCCCACCAATTCCTTTGGACCCTCAGATTTTTGGGTCTCTGTGATCCGGGTAATCCTCTCAAGTGAGTGAGTGCCCCACTCCTTTATGACTTCCCTAAAATATCTCCAGTCTCTGTTTAGGATTACTGGGTATGTCAGGCTAGATGCTAGTGCTACAAAGAGGTTTCCCCACCAATACTGCACTTCTGTAATGGTTGTACATCTCCGTGCACACACTGGAGGAAGACAGCTTCTCCTGGGATACCCCGACTGTCCATCAACTGTTCTTTAAGCAGTGTCTGACTGCATTCTGACTCACCTGGCCCTTACACTTCCACCCCGTTAATTTGTACAGAGACTACCATTTTTAGCAGGGCCTCGTTTTTTGCCCAGTTTTCAGCTGTCCGGACTTGCCCATAGTCACACTCCTGTAAAGGGGCAGTCACAGCAGAGGTGACCCTATTTCCCAAAGGCAGAAGTGTTCCCTAAAGTAGAGGTCATAGCCTGTTCATCACTCAGGGAAAGTCTCTCTCTCCTCCCTCCCCCCCCCCGCCCCTCCCCAGAAGTCCTTCTCTGTAGGCCCGAATATTCTCTGGGTTTCTGTTCCAGGTTGGACCTGGGACCAGCAGACTTGCTGTGGCCTTGGGCCGTTGGAAACATTCAGAGGCGTAGTTCCAATTAGGCCAGCCTCCTTGTCTGGCACATGCTTCAGAGCGCTCTGGACCCAGTATATCTACCACCTGGTATCTTGGAAGGGGGTCTGTCTGCAGCCATGTAATTGCCCATCAAGCTTAGGGACTCGGCCAGTATCTTAGGCCAATGACATACCACTAAGTCTCTTCCCCCATACTGGGATGATCAGGATAAACTGCTCTACTGAAACTTTCTCAGCCACCTGCACCCCAGTTCACGTCTTAGATTGTAGTTAGCGCCAGCAATGTTTCTTGAGTTTCTGGCCCACCACCTCAGGTGGATATTGTGGAAATTACGATGATATGCTTCTGCCCTCTCATATGGAAATGACTCGTATTTTGTTAAAATTGATTTGGGTATAGCATATTAATATTGTTTATAAAATAAACTGTAAATAATTCAATTTAATAGTAAATTGAATTTGCTAATTACAGTTGTGGAACAGAAAATGGAGAAAAAGGATAAATCTAGAAGAAAAAGTATTAAAATAATTGACATCTAAAGAAAATAAGGGTAGAGTATAACTATTTGCATATGTAAAATGGAAATAATGATTTTTGTACTCTGTAATAGCACTTTGAGATCTACTGATGATAACTGGTATGTAAGAGCTAGGTATTATTATTATGGACATAGAATCATGTTAGTTTTATAAACAAGTGAAGACGAAGTCTCAAATTAGTGAATGCTATCAACAAAGAGGGGAAAAAGTCTCATTGTATGGAGATAGCTCATATTTAGAAGTTGGCCTGTACAGATATGATTGAGATTTTAGCATTGTATAAAGTACATTCTTACTGTTATACATATAGTAATGAAAATGCATAAATACATAGTATCATTGTAGAAGTAACCAGAGAGATTCCAATGTTTGAACTACAACCTCATCCTAGAAAATGATGTTCACTTTCTTTCAGTCATACAATAGCATTCATTATGTGAAAGTAATTTGCTTTCTTCTTCTTACACATTTTAATTATTCAGATTGACAAGTTCCTATGTACCTTAATAGCAGCTTTTGTGTGGCCATCTCATTTTGTCTAAAAGTCTTACAATATTAGCCCTAAATTGCTTCACTGATACCAAATACAAGGCATTTTTGAAGAAATTATTCTTCACAGATAGCATGCCATTATAGTAAGTAGGAAAGGCTGCTGGAATCTACCTTTATGTTTTGACAGATTTTCTTTAACTGTTTAAAGAAGGCCTTACCAAAAACACTAAAGTAGCTAAGGGTCACTTAGCACAGACCACCTTAGAGCTAAAAGGAAATTTGAAGTAATAATGGTCCACACTCAGGGCTTTCCTAGTAACCTATTGTGTAGAAAATGACAATTATCTTTTGAAAAAAACTTTACAAATGCATTAAAATGTGTAAATTGTAGAAACTGTAAATCAAAGGTTTTTGTCAGATATTTATTTGATTTTAGAGGTTATGTTTCTTGTTTATTGCTGATTCTTAAGTGCCACCTGCTGGGCAAGAAGCAGAAATGAGAACATAATCTTGCATATCTCTAATTCTGATTGCTAATATAAACTGAAACAGTTAAAATCCACACACGTTTTTTTAATCATATAGAAGATATAGATTTCCAATTTGTATGTATAGAGAACTAGAGAATCAATGTGCTAGAGAATTAATGCCTGGCACACTAGCCAATCAGATTATTTAAATCATCTCTCCATATTCTGACAGGTTTCAGAGTAGCAGCCGTGTTAGACTGTATCCGCAAAAAGAACAGGAGTACTTGTGGCACCTTAGAGACTAACAAATTTATTAGAGCATAAGCTTTCGTGGGCTACAGCCCACTTCTTCGGATGTATATCCGAAAGCTTATGCTCTAATAAATTTGTTAGTCTCTAAGGTGC
>NW_020664444.1:12927264-13009325 GCF_002925995.2 Terrapene triunguis | reverse complement strand
GATGGAGTGAGCAGGGGTGGAGTTTCAGAGACAGGGCGGGGGCAGGGCAAGGGTGTTCAGTTTCGTGCAATTAGAAAGTTGGCAACCCTAATTTTAACTGTAGAGCCGGCAGAATAGAAATACATTATGCAAACAGTAGCTATGCTCTGCTTCTTGCCAATACTGTTCAAAATCATGCTGACAGCACACCATGAGGTAATGCTATAAATAGACTCCACTTCAAAGAGTAATGGTAGTACTGTTCTATACAGACAAATGTGTAGATGTACATGCAAAAAAAAAGCCAGGAGGAATGGATAATGTGCATTTGTATTAAAAAAGAATCTGCAACTCCATACAGTCGAATAGCTTTACTATTTGACTTTCTTAGGATTTTCTATAGCACCCATCAGCATAGTAGCTAAGTGCTGAACTAAGTGGTCCTCAGCACAATCTGCTGGGGAATGGGTATCAGGAATGGTGATTTTAAATGTGTCTTTTTCCCAAGTAGGGCGCCATAGTCATTAATGTGTTTGCCACATAGCACAGCAGGAAACCAGCAACTCATTTTATAGGCATAAATATACAGTACTATCACTGAACAATTATCAAAGGATTTCCTCTTCACATCCTACTGGACTGCATGAATGCAGTACCTCAGTCCTGTACACATTTAGATAGTCTCAAACTCATAGTAATTTAATATACAATATTAGCTCAAATAACAATAATTGACAGAAATATTTTGCTGAAACAAGTGTTGATGCTTCAAGTTCTAATTAAATTTCCATCTGTATTTTTGTAATGCCTGAGTATAAATTCATAATATCTTTATGGAGATTTGCTTTTAAATAAAAATCAGCTAAATCAGTAGCAATCAAATAATGATACACTGTACCTAATAATCACGCAGTATATTTGATATATTCCAGGAACTCAAAGAATGGTGACAGAAGTAACATTATAAACTTTAGCTTTTAACAATCGTGAAGTTCATTTGTATTTTGCAGTGTCTCGCAATATAAAAGAAGAAACCATTTGAAGATTTGTCTTTATTTTATGATTTCTCACATCTGTCCAGTGTTACTTGTTCAATTACGTATATGCTTCTTTTTAGAACTCTTAAAGCGGCTGGATGATGCTGCACACGATGTACGACTGGCAGCTGCTCAAGCCTTAACTGACTGGTTTAAATGTATAAGAAATGATGATGAAAAAACTGTAATTAAAAGTAATATTGAGTTTCTTTACCGAGAACTGTTGATTCATCTGGATGACCCTGACCAAAACATCCAACGGGCAGTCTTAGGTAAGTCATTTAATGAGCTATAGGTTAATGAGCAATTTAGATTGAATATTCAGTGTTGGATACAAATAGGTGGGTGGGTGTATTTGTCCTCTCTGGAAACTAGATAGCTTCTTCTCATCCCAAAGCATCTTTACAGACACAGGAAGCACTAGTGACACCATTCATTCCTGTCCACTACTTGTTCCTCCTTTAAGCCCACTCTGGTCATACCTCTGCATACGATGTTCCACCATCTAGTCAGTGGTTGACCTTTAGGTCAGACTGACCTTGGTTGTGTTGCATTATTTTCTTTGGCACCATATCTTTAGTTTGTCTTCTACAGTGTCAGCACCATTGTAATCTTTTCAATTGCAGCCAATCCCATACCCTGCTTTTACACCCTACTCTCCATCTAACTTCATCATTTATTTTAAAATCATTCCACTTTTACACCTGCCATCTTCCAAACAACTCTCATTTTTACTGCCTCCAGCCTTCTGATGTCTGTTTCATTTAATGCAGCTGCTTCATTAGAGTAATACTGTTAATATACTGGCTTGATAAATTTTCACTTTGGTACCAACATGATGTTTTTCAGTCCATAATTTCATCAACATCTGTGCAGCATTTGTAGCTGAAGCACATCTCTTTTTAACCTCGTCCTTGATAGAACCATCGGCACTGATCAAGCTTCCTAGATGCACATATGATTTTACTTGTTCTACAGCTTCACTGCTGCTGCATTTCACCATTTTGTCTATTGTCCCTTTTCAAGATGCAACCACTTAATCTCCTTAGCATTTATTGTAAGTCCAAGTCGACTACACCAATTTTCCAAAGTAAGGAAGAGTATCATCATGAATTCAAAGGTGTCTGCCAGTTGTACAATGTCATCTGCATCAGCTAAAGAGCTTAACTCTAGATCACCCAATATCACACCCTCAAATTTGTCTAACATTCTTAATTCCCAGTTTAAGAACTTGGTGAAAAGTGATGGTGATTCCATGCCCCCTTGTCTTACACCAAACTTCAACTTGAACCAGCTGCTTAATTTTTCACCAATTCTTACGGCACTAGAGGAGATTTCGTACGTAACTTTTATAATGAAATTATCCTATCTGGGACTCCATATGGTTTTACTACTTTCCATAGTGCTTTCTTCCAAACCAAATCAAATGCCTACTTGAAGTCGATGAAAACAGCAAACATCGTTAGTCCCCATTCTTGCTTTTTTTCAATCAACTGTTCGAGCATGAATATCTGATCCATGCAACTTTGGACTGGTCTGAAGCCACACTGTTCCTCACCTACTACTTCCTCTAAAACTGGCCTTAATCTGTTAATTACTTTCCTCGTGATTTTCCCCAGCACTGATAATAAGCTTATACCTCTATAAATATTCAGACTGGTGAGATCTCCTTTCTTCAGGATTGGTACAACTAGTGTCTTTAGCCAGTTATCCGGTATCTCCTCTTGTTCCCATACCTTCTGGTATATTTTTCCAAATCTTGTGATAGCACTTGTCCGACTGGCATTTTTCACAGCTCAACTGTTATATTGTCTGTTCCTTCAGCTTTCCCATTTTTTAACCGCTTCCCTGCTCTTTCTAGTCCTCCTTCTGATGGTGGTTCAATACTGATATCCATTCTCCCTTTTAAGCTGCCCTGTTCATCTAGCTTGTATATAATGCTTGTATCTGGATGAACTACATGGTTCAGCACTTTGTCAAAATGCTCCTTCCGTACTTCCAGCACATCATCTGCATTTGCTGTCAGTTCAGCGGTAGCCTTGGTTACTGCTCACATCATTGGCCTAATTGTTTCCATACAACTTAACGTTCTTGTATATCACTTTCAGATCTTGTTTTGTTGACACCTCCTCTAGTTGTTGAGCCTCTTCTTTCCAGAACTTTTACCTGTCCGATCTTTGTGATTTCTTCTCCATTTTGCACAATTCTTTGACTTCTGCTTTCCCAGCAGGCTTGCCTTGTTTACGCTTTTCCTGTAATGGTTGCTTGTCCAGGTTTCCCTTGTTTGCTTACACCTTCTAATAACTCGATAGAGTAGGGAAATGTAATGGGGTATAGAACTTTTCACCACTAAGTCACTGCCTCAGATCTGTGAGAAGTTAGTCGTCACTGCAATATACTACCGTATGATAGCTGTTTCGTGGTCTACGTGAAATGAATTGGTACTTTCAGTCCATTTTCAAGCAGATGGTTATCAACATTGCAAATACCAATATCAGCAAAGGGGCTATCCATAATTTACATCATGCATTGGAGGGGTCCTTAATTTTCCATGTTTGTTTCAGTGTTACAAGGGGTAGGAGTGGGTCTTGAAAATCACCAGAAAATGTGTTATGTAATTTATGAACAGCCCCAAAGAGTACAGGGATTAAATTAGCATGAAGCCTGAATATTAGTTTCTCACCTCTAAATGTTGTCCTTCCAGGTCAGGTTTCAGGCACTTTGAAGCATATGTAGAGAAGGACATATCTTTTGATCATTATGAATGTATGTTCTTGTTTTACAGAAGTTTTAAAAGAAGGAAGTGTTTTATATCCAGAATTACTGGTGAAAGAAATAGAAGCAGTTGAACATAAGCATCGAACTCCAGCGTACTGTAATCAGCTACTACAGCACATTCAGTCAACCGGGGAGTAGAATTTCTGAGTCAGGAGTGGCAACGTTGTCTCTAAAGAGCCTTGTTTGAACTTTATATGAACTGGAATTGTCTCATTTTCAACTCTACAATAAAATAAGTTGAGCAATAGATGTGTGGCTTCTTTGCAAATAGTATCTTCTTTAAAAGTGAAATCAACACAGTCTGATATCTTGCATTGCAATTTCAACAGGACTGTGCATATTTACAATTAGTACTACAAACCAGAATGTTTTAATTTAATTAATTCCTTATTGAAAGTATTTGGGTTGGGACAAGAATGCTCTTTGTGAATTTATCTATCAATATTTATTGTTGAGAAAGCTAACTTTTAGTTTACAAACTAACCTCTATGTAATGTACCCTCAGGCCTAAAATTGTATTAGTGAAGCTCATGTAGGCCTCAATCCTGCAAGCTGCTGAGTACCTCAAGCTCTGGGAATTGCTCAACACCTTGCACAGCATCAAGCCCTGCCATTGCTACCCATGCTCAATTTAAATTGCATCAAGCAACAGAATTTTTACACCATTTTGTGTACTGATGCTCTTAAAGTACTGTATTAGTTAAAAACAGAGCAGCTGACCCAGCAAACACCGCAGAGTGACAAGCTTATTTTTTAGAGCAGCGCTATTCAAATTAAAGGTATATTAGTCACATAAGCATCATACTTGACAGCATTAGCAGAATAGGACCCTTAGTTTCCAACATGCCTCCGTTGTAACTAGCATCACATTTTGCAATGTTTAAAATAAAACCATTAACCCAGAGGGGAAAACGTTTATTTTTCCACAGTACTTGTAAATTGACTGAATCTCTTTGTACTACGTTTACTTCTTGCAGTATATAAAATGAGCCTATACTATTCTGAGCACATATGTCTTTTAAAAAATGCTTCGTATTGTCACTGTATTGCACTGTCTGAATAGAGAAGAATTTAATGAGAATATATTTAGAAATATACGATAAGGAATTAAGGATTTTACATGACATTAAAAACAATGCTCTTTTGTTACAAAAATATACTTAGATCAATAGTATTTTTATTTTTGTACTCGTTAATTACATGGCATCTGTATTTTTTATTGTTTACACTGTAGTGCCTTAAACGAACAAGAATTTTGTCTTTGGGTATTGTGTTAAATCTAATTTTAGGTAACCGGTTTGATCTTTTTTTTAAGATTTTCTTTTAGTGTATACAGTATGGTTTCTTTCTGTATGTTGCGCTGTATAACTAAAAACTATATTTACAGTGTCTTTGTGAATTATTATGGAGTGGTGTTCATTTTCCATGGAGGGAAATTAACCCTTAGTGGGCCATAAATGAGTTGACATAATGTACAGCAGCCTTGAGGTTCTGTTTTATGCTGGGGATCAAAATGGCTACTGGCAGCCCTCATGGATCAGAGAAGCACAAAAGTGTATAGCTGAGAATCTGGACCACTCTGACAGATACCTGAGGTTTCTTTAGCAAAGATTTTGTAGCTGATTATGCCAATAAAGTATTTTAATTGCATTGAAAAATAAAGGAAAACTACAGTGTAATTTTCACCAACTTTATTGACTGGTAAGAGCACAAGCCTTAGATACAATAATTTGCATTCAATTCTACCACCATCAGTGTCCATTTGGTTTAGCTCTTAAGGACTTCTTAATTAAATGTGCTTTGAAGGTAGATTTTTTTTTTTCTGGCAGACAGTAACCTCGTCTACCATTTTAAACTAGCAAAATCAGGTCGTAAACAAACAAAAAACAAGGTCTATTATCAAAGAAACATCTGAATGAAATAGAGAAACAAACAAGTTAGCTCTTATTCCTAACTTTTGCATTCTCTTGTATGAACGTGCACGCTGAGTAGGTAGATGTACTAATATATGATCTGCATGTACAAAAAGTCAGTTTGCATATGAAAATAGGATAGGCCCCTTTGGCTGTAAGAATCTAACAAAAGGGACTGGAGAATCCACTAGTTGCTTCCCTTCCCCATCTCTCACCATAGAAAGAATGGTATCTTAGTCACTCCTCTTCTGACATGGGATTATTCTAATCCTAAACCATATACACTCTCAAGCAGAAATCTCTTCTAAACTGAAGTTCCACTTTCCATCCACTAGAGTTCCCTCTGCAGAAGCCAAAATTTAGTTCCTCCCCCTGCTTCTGGAACCTGCCTTCAAAACTAAACAGTTGATCCAACTATTCTTAATAGGTTCTTATACCATGCTCATCGCTGTAGTATCTGAGCTCCTCTTGGAGGAGGACTTGTGGTGATTCACTGTAATTTTTCCTGATGCCGACACCAACTATTGTTCTGGGAATACTTTTGCCCAGCTCTATTATTCTTATTTACACAGTGCTGTAAGCATACATTTGTGTTATATAACAAGTAAAATGTGTCAAATGAAGTCCTGCACTGAAAAGCTTAGATTCTAAAAGAATGAGTTTATTACAAACACAGAGCAGTGAGTGGTGAGACATTGTGGAACAGGAGGGTTATCAGATGCTATTTGAAGGTGGAAAGGGAGGTGTGATGTACGTGGGATGTCATATTTCACATAGTTGTGAAATAGTTATACAACCATCCTACTAAAGCATATGTCACTTGTGTACCATACTGAAACTTCAGAAGCCAAGGAAATGTATCAACGAACTACTAGCAAACATTAGTCTCCTGCAGTGTACACCAAGTTCTGTTCCCCAGGCATCAGCACAGACCCAAATTCTAACTGTAAAGTTTTCTTAAAGACCTGCCAGATAATGCAACCACATTGCAACTTCTGTGCCAAAGACACAACTTCTTAAGAAAGCATCTACAATGGCAAAATTCATACTTCTTTATTTTACTAGTGGCAGCAATCATGTAGATAGTGTAGATATTGAGCAGGTATTTTTACCACTGTATCATTTAAATAAAGGGTATTTTGAGACCTGGCTTCACTTGAGATGCTGAGCTAGGGAGAGAGAGAGATGTACCTTCTTTGATGGAAGTGAAATATAGTTAAAGTTTCTCCAGGATGTCCAAAGCTTGGTGTCGAAAGTAGCCACTTCGAAAGCTCAAGCGTCAGCCTGATCACCCATCTTGAGTTATTTGGGAAAGGTTTGCTGTACATACAAATGTCAAATGTTTCTTTAGCAAGGCTTCCACAGGAGAGCCTTTTTGCAAGCGTACAGAGCTAAGTCCCTGACTCCTCCATCTAGTTTCTGGACTTATTCCCTCTGAGCCATGGTGGCTTCATGAGCTGAACATGCCTATGTTCCTTACAAAGAAATTTTTAAAGCAACAGTTAGATCCTCCCAGCATAACACTCACCATGTTCCACAAACTGGACATCCTCATATCCTCCAGTGTGTCCTTTGGATGGTGAATGCTCCAAGCGATGGTCCCTCAGTGAGGAGAAATGCACATGTAAATGATTACCTCAGAGATAAGGGGTGCTACTAGTTTTATCTATCCCAATTTTTCCAAAGCTCTCTAAAAACAGATCCTGCTATTAAAATCCCATCCTGGAGGATCTGTAGACCTGGATTTGCAGGGAAATGGGAAAATGTATCCTCTTTTCTGAAAAATTAATTTATTAGAAAATCCTGGTCTATAGATTCAACTTTTATTGTGTTGGTTGGGATGCAATTGAAATGTATTCAATTGTTTCTGTTTGGCTAGTTCAGCTGTTCTACCTGCTCGGGTTTATTGGGGATTTTTGGATATTTCTTATGGCAATATTTATCATGTAACTTTCAATCAAGAGTAATTTTTCCTGGCTGTGAAAGTTATCTCCAGTTGGCAGACTCTTCAGAAGGGTGTGGTTACCCTTGCACTGCCTGTGACGGAGAGCAATGGTTCTGCATTTTTCTGCAGTGCTGGCTATAGGACCTGTCTTGAAGAATCTTTGGACCTGGATTCGCAAAGAAAGAAAATGTTCGGTAAGTGGCATGCATTTTTCTCACTGGATGTGATGTCTTCTATATGTTTGCCTGCTTCTGAAGTAAAATTAGGAACTGGGGCATTAAATGAGTGACAGTAAAGAACCCCAGACAGACATAGAGACTTCAGTAGCATAGCCCCTGTTGGTGCTGATCTCTAGAGACACAGGACATGTATGACAAGTACTATGATGTCAAATGGCTGTATTGAAGTGTTGCCGCATTCTGTCCCCACCCCCATCCTTTGACAATATAACCCTAGTGGCAGTTACCACAGACTCTGACTTCTTCTTGAACACTTAAATATTTTTGATGGTTTATTGTGATACAATGCAGATTTTCTGAAGCTGTTTGTTTGCATTTTTGGCTTTGTCTGCCTTATCTGCTGACACCTTGCCTATTAGCTGTTTAGTTATAACCACAGATGGGTGTTGACTTCTCTTGATTTTATTTTTAAATGAAAAGGGGGTTTTTTAATCAGAAATTTCTCTATAACATGTAGTGAAGTTCACTTTCAGAAAGGAGTTTCTGAATAATGATCCAATTCCCACAGAAGTCAGACGAAAGACTCCCACTGGCTTCATGGAGAGTTGGATAAGTTCCCCAAAGAGCAAACCTTGGTCTTATTAAATATAACCATTAGTTAAAAACTTATTGGAACATCTGGAACTGAATGCTAGTGTTCTTATTGGTTGACTAGCAGGCCTTATCTCACAGATAAAGCCCATTTAATTGTAAACAAAATAAACCAGTTAAAGCATTGCCCGGGATAAAGGGTGACATCCTGGCCCCACTGAAGTCAATGGAAGTTTTGCCATTGACTTCAGCAGGGCCAGGATTTCATCCATAGAATCTTTCCAGGGGGTCTGTAGAGTAGGGAAGTGAGTAACTGCTAGCCGCTCTAAAGGACAGCAGGTTTGAGCTTGAGTTTTTGGACACATGATGGATTGGAGCCATAGCCCTTACATGTTTAATTATATGGAAAACAAAGACAGAGTATAAAGCATGGCCATTGGAATGTGTATTTATTATTATCATTTTTTCTAGTACAAGTATTTTTATTAAGTTTATTGTACAAAGGATAAATGAAGCCAGCAATTTTTTTTAAAGGTTAACTGCTATTCAAGAAATGGCCAGAGTACGTTCCTTGGTGTGAAGGTTACACTACAAAACCCCACTCATATCATAGCAGGAGTAACGCTGGTGAAAGAGATGTCCCCAGCAATGCTGAGTTTGGTGATTTCATTCAGGTTCTTCATCCGGTAGTTGAACTGCAGCAAGTGAGCATCATTGACAGCTACCTTGAAATGATCTGTCTCACACAGAATGTGGATCTTAAAAGGTTTGCCAGCTTCAAATGGAAACCTGGGAGAGGTTCGCTCCTCCTTTCCCCAGTTATTCTGAATCATTGAATTTATTATTAGGGAGCTGAAGGATCAACGAAACGTACAGTCGGTTAACAGGCTTGTGTCCACTTACTGAGATCAATTCCCCAGGAAAGTTTAGCAATAGCAGTAACTGAACTGAAGTAGCAGAAGAGAGGTATCAGGAACAAGGCCGCTCCGCCAGCCTTCATCATCTGTAATCAGCTTTTCTTGTTAACATCTGAAGTCCCCTTTAAGTCAGGATGATGGCAGGATCTCATAGTAAAATAGCACTGAAGGGATATGCACCCCCATTTCACTGATGACCTGATTCCAGGGTCTGAAGCAGCATTACCTTTGGCTGACTTCACTGATGGCACAGAGAAGGGGACCCTGTCAATTTAATCATATGGTGTCAGAAACAAAGTTCTTTGCCTGTAACACTAACAACTCTCTGATTTACTTTATTTGTTTATTCTGGTTGATTATTTTGTGGATTCCTCAGTCAGTTTCACTTTTACTTGCATTTGATTTCACTTTACTCACTGCTGCATTGTTTTAGATGCAAGAAACTTCAGAGGAATGTTTATTTGGTTTAAAACTGTTTCTATTCTTTTTTTTTTTAAATCATGGACTATATATATAAGCTTCTTTTGATCAAAGTGGCTCTTTCTGGTCTTAGAATCTATGAATCTTTAACAAAATCTAAATATTTGGCCAAAATTGACTCAACAATGTCCCTAAAACCTGAGGGCTGTATCCGCACAACTGAGGGGCAAAGGCAAAGTTGGTGCTGAGTCACCTTTCTTCACCATCCCTTGTTCCCCTGATGTTGGGGCTGGCCAGTGGCCAAAAGGGACTCCAGCACAAGTTGGAGCAGCTATGAGTGCTGGAACAGTTTCCTAAGGCCCATTCTACACTCGGCGTTGCCAGAGCACAGCGAAGTCCAAGCCCATCCAGAGATATGTGGGGCCCTGGTACCTCATGTTCACTGTGGCCCCACTCCTTCCCACTTTAAACAGATATTACACACATTTTGGGAACCCACTTGAGCTTGAGGCCCAAGTACAACTGTCTCTCCTCTCATCAGCCCTGGCCACAGCCCCCTGGGAGGAAGGAATGAGTGTAATAGAGCTGGCTATTCCAGCTCTACACTACCAGAGGATTCCCATGGGATTTAGGCTGAGGACCAGGTCTTGACTGTCTAATACCCTTAAACCTCCAACTACCCTTCCCCACAAAGAGAAGGAAGCAGGTGTCACATAGGTGCAGAAGAAGAGGGAGAAGACAGTCGAAAGAGTGAGGAGCTGGAGGTGGCTTTCTGAAAGGTACCTCAGCAGACAGCAGAGGGGAGCTATTAATACCCTGCTCCATTTTTTATTAAACTAGGTGTTAACTTCAGAGCCTTAATGGGATCATGTCAATATTACATACAGCAACTTTTTAAAATAAAATACATGACTAGAGTCAAGGCACTTTTGAAAGGAACAACAATGGGCCAAATTCATTGCTGGGTGTATCTGCAATGACTTAATTAGGTTACACCAAAGATGAATCTGGCCTGTCCTAGTGTCTTTATGCTCATAATCTACTTCTCAGTTTCTCCAGGATGAACTTTTTGCCCATTTCTTATCCAAACATTCTGCGTCTTGAAACTGCTTAGGATGGGAGGAAACAGATTCTCCCAGCTTTTCTTTTGTTTCATATTTCTATATTTATCACCTAGTGAGTCTCTCCTCAACAAGCTGAGTCATTTTCCCTTGAGCACATAGGTAAATAATAATGTTGGCCTAATTATACCCTTCCTCAAGAAATACAAGTTACACACATTCTATTTTTTCTGATCAGTTATTTTCACTTGGATGGCCTTGAAAGAATTCTGGTCTCTCACAGTAAGGGGTAATGTGCACCCAGAGATGCCTGTAAGAATGCTATTTTGATTTTCGATAAACATTTGAAAATATTAAAGATTTTAAAGTTGTGACTCAAACGCAGATTTCATCTTTAATTTATGAAAATGTATTACTAAAATATTCAAATAGTCAGACTCATTTCAAACCTATCTTGAAAACGTGTAAATAGCTCTATGGGCTTCAGTGGGAGTATTTACATGTTTAAAAATACTCACATGTATATTGGCAGAATCAGACCCCACTGGTGCACAGCACTGAACCTTTAAGCAGCATTGAGCCTTAAATCCCAGTGGACAGTTTGGTGTGTTGTGCAATGGTTAGTAGCACTTAAAGGAAAAGGCAAATGAGAGAAAAGGGATGAGAGATTAATGTAAAGGAAAGAAGGTGGTATAGACCTAGGTGGAAAAGATAGTGAATTGAGATGGAGACAACAGAGGAAGAGAAAAATAAAACCTTGCTCTTGCTTTTCATCTATAGGTCTCTACGTGCTTTATTACAAAGGTCATTATCCCCATTTTACAGATGGGTAAACTGTGTCCCAGGACGGTGAAGTGACTTGTCCAAGGTCACCCAGCAATCCAACAATGGATGCACAAAAGGAAAAGCTTTATTAAGGAAAATATAAAAATCTTTTTTTTTTTACGAAAAATTGGTAAAAGGAAACAAAGTCATAGCAAGTGGCCTTTCCTCTGAATGGAGAGGACATAATAGTTAGTAGTGATCTGTTGATGTTGGGGCCTACACACTTAAATATGTTTATTAATTACATGCAAAACCCCTAAATTAAGAATATTAACATTACAATGTAGAGCAAAGATTAGGTAATGCCACATCTACAGTTGCTCCGGCAACCTTAATTCTGCTCCCTTGTATAACCCCTCGCCAGGGCACCAACACTCAGAGTGAAACACTCCACCTAGCCCAGTGTCTATGGTGTGGAGCTAGATGGCATGTGTGTGTTGGTGCCCTGGGGAGGGGTTAGCAGGCTGTGCACTCATCCCCTGGCAGAGTCAGAGTGTCCTGCTGTAGGTATCAGGCTGTGTACTGGTGCTCTAAGGGAAGTGTCACACTGAACCTGGCACTCTGGTGGGGAAGGCAAGGTGAGTCACATTGGGCGTTGCTGCCTGGGGGTGTCACGCTGCGCTTTGATGCCTGGGGGGGGGGGGGGGTTACACTGTGCTGCTCTGATGCCGGGGGGGGGGGGTATCACGCGGTGCGGGGGGGGGGGGGGGGGGGGTGTCACACCGTGCTCTGTGCCCGGGGTGCGGGGTGTCACACTCAGGGCCAAATTAATGCAGGGGCTTTAGGGGCTGCAGCCCATGGCCCTGGGCTAAGGGGGGCCCCGGTGCAGCTGGGCTCAGGCAGACTGCCTGCATGCCGTGGCCACACGCTGCTCCCAGAAGCGGTCGGCTGCTGGCATGTCTCTGCAGTCCTTGGCGAGGGGGGAGGCGGCTCCGCGCACCACCCCCAGCACCGTCCCCGCCCCCAGCACTGTTCCCGCAGCTCCCATTGGCCGGGAGCACACGGAGACATGCTGACCCCTCCCCCCAGGGGCGCGCAGAGACGTGCCAGCAGCTGGCCGCTTTTGGGAGTGGCGTGGGGCTATAGGCAGGCAGGCAGCCTGCCTGAGCCCTGCTGCGCCGCTGGCTGGGAGCCACCTGTGGTAAGCGCCTCCCAGCCGGAGCCTACACCTCACACCCCTCCTGCACCCCAACCCTCTGCCCCAGGTCAGAATCCCCTCCTGCACCTAAACTCCCTCCCAGAACCCGCACCCTCTCCTGCACCCCAACCCTCTGCCCCAGGTCAGAATCCCCTCCTGCACCAAACTCCCTCCCAGAGCCCTCACCCTCTCCTGCACCCCAACCCCCTGCCCCAGGGCAGAATCCCCTCCTGCACAAAACTCCCTCCCAGAGCCCTCACCCTCTCCTGCACCCCAACCCCCTGCCCCAGCCTGGAGCCCCCTCCTGCACCTAAACTCCCTCACAGAAAGAAACTAATATAACAGCTGTTCTGAGGTAAGAAGTAGGCTATTTTGAATTAACGTAACTATATTCTACATGTTTTAAGACTGAAATGTAACCACAGAACCGCTTTATGTTAATTAAAAGGCGAGTTTAGTATAGCATGAATAACCTCGATTCCATAATGGTGATCATTTTGTTTTAAATTAGGAAAAAGACTTGTACAGGGGGCCCCACAAAATCTAATAGCCCCAGCCACACAGGAGCGTTAGGCGATGAGGCTGTCCCGCTGTGCTCTGGGACCAGGGGTGGAGGTGTCACACTGTGAGGGGGGGTGTCACCCCGTGCTCTGGTGCCGGGGTGGGAAGTGTCAGGCTGCGCGCTGCGGCCGTAGGAGGGAGCAGCGGGTGCGCTCCGCTCCGCCAGGGGTCGCTGTGCCCCGCTGCGCGGCGCCTGGGGCGGGGCGTCGGGATCTGGGGGCGGTGGCTCCCGGCGGCCCGTAAAGGGGGGTGGGGGCGGGGCCCGGTGAGTGTCGCCGCCGCTCGGTCCCTCCTCCCCGCGCAGGTAACATCTCCTTGGGGACGCGCCCGCTTTGCGAGACTCGGCCCGGCCCCCGCACTCCGCAGAGCCAACCCCTCCCCCGGGTCCTGCTGCTCTGAGGGCGGGGAACCGCCCCGAGCCCCGGTGAGGGGGTCCCTGGTGTTACCTAGCCCGGGGGTGGGGCGCTGAGTCCGGTACACGCTGCCGCCCCTCAGCGGCGGGGCTCTCGCACTACCCTGTGAGGGGAGACCCCCGACCCCTCGTGAGCGAGGGGCACGCACTGGCCCCTACCTCAGCCCGCTCCGGTTAGCACATACCGCCCCCTGCTGCTGGCCCCGCCGCCTGCTAGGAGGCGTCAGGCCCCCGGCGGGCGGACGGAGATAAGCTCCAGGAGGGGCGGCAGCTGCCTGTGGTTCCTCGGCCCTCTGAGGAGGCCCCCGCCTAGCCCTGGCAGCGCAGGAAAACAAGGCTGCGCCCCAAGGCGGCTGCGGCGTCTCCGCGGGTGGTGCCGGCGTGCACCGGGCATTGGTGGCTGTCGGTGGGGGTGGGGTTAGATGTGATTAGACCTACAGCAGTGTGGGGCTGGCAGGGAGCTCAGGGGGTCACCTAGGTCAGCCCCTGCGCTGGGGCAGGCCAAGTGCTCCTCCAGGCTCTTCTTAAAATCCCCCCTCTGAAGGGGATTCCACAACCTCCCTTGGAAGCCTCGTCCCGATCTTACCTATCTTTCTAGTTACAAAGATTTTTTCTAATCGCTAACCTCTATCTCCCTTGCTGCAAATTAAGCTCATTACTTTTTGCCCTGCCCCCAAAAGGCATGGGAAACAATTGGCTGCTGGGCTCTTTCTAACAGCCGGTAATGGGTTTGAAGACTGTTAGTAGGTTCCTCTCTCACTCAGTTGTCTTTTCTCAAGATTAAATGTGCCCAGTTTTTTTTAACCTTTCCCCATAGGTGAGGTTTTTTTTAAAACTCTTATCATTTTCGTTGCTCTCCTCTGGACTTGCTCTCCAGTGTGTCCATTTTTTTCCGGACGTGTGGCACCCAGAATTGGACACAGTACTCCAGCTGAGGCCTCACCAGTGCAGAGTAGATACCATTGGGGCCCTGCATTACCATGTGAGAGGCATGCACTTGTCCCCATCCCGCTCCAGTTAGCCCATACTGCCTTGCAGGTGCGTGCCCTGCTGCCAATGTGTTGTCTGCACTACTGCTGCCTTTTTGTTCCTGCCACGGATGGAGCTGTTGGCAATAATGGGATTTTTTCCAGGGGCAAAAAAATGGCCAGTGTTAAATAGCTCTAGAGTCTAACATTCCCAGATGGAGTCTTAACAGGAGCTTCTGAAAACTATTATAATACTTTTATCTATTACAGCTTGTACTTTACATGTGTGTAGGTGTAAACTGTGATCAGATTATTTTAGGCATGGCGGTATCGTGGGCAGAGCCAGAGAGGCACAGTTATTAGCAGGGCAGAATATAACATGTTGGTGCTAGCATGAGATTAAGAAACAGGAAATATAAACCTTACAGGAAGACTTTAGGGAAATTGGCTTATTAGGCCAGATTCTGATTGTTCCTGTAGACACAGAAGTTAGACCACTATAAAACTGAAGTGAGAGAAATCAGAATCTGGTGTATTGTTGTAGGAACTTTTTACACGTGAAAAGCCATATTTTCTTGGAAACTGAAGTCTTATATTTGTGTCACACGGCAACAGCTAAACTAGGAGCTTGGGGTGTGATTCCCAGCTCTCAGAGACATATGTGCACTACCTCTCTTCGAGCTGGTTGCACTAAAAATAGTAATGGAGCTGTAGTAGCATGGCCAGCAGCAACACAGGATAACCATGCTCAGTACATACCGCCAGGGTTCCAGCAGGTTTGTACTTGGCTCGACTAGCCTGTGTTACCACTGCCAGTGCTACTGGATGCTCGCTCGATGGTGTGTATGTATACAAGAGTTGGGAATCACACCTGTATCTTGTAGTGTAGACATAACCACAGTAACAGCGATAGCCTGCTGCTGTGTACCCTAACCTGACCCAGTACCTCAGCATGGTGTTAGTGCTGCGCTGCACTGCGTGCTAGAGTTGCTTTGCTTCACTTTGCTATTTTTAATACACAGTTCAACCAACATTACCATTTTTGATCAGATGACATGATAAGAAAAGGTGTGTTTTTTACATTGGGATAAATTAAGCTTGTGAGCAGTCTTGAGGTAAAAACACAGTAAAGACAAGGTGGTGTAGTTTTACTGTGAGTTAAGGTAGGCAAGGTAAGCACTACAATTTTACCAAAAGGTCAACCATGGGTGGAGATTAAAGTGCCCTGTCTTCACTATGTTTTTACCTTGGGACCATTCACATGCATTACTTAACCTGAGGTAAAAAGCCACTTTTTTTTTTTTTTTAGTGGTGAAGACCAGGCATAGGGATATTAAAGCTGGTGTTCTAGCCAAATTCCAATATGGACAACTACATTCTGTTTACCTAAACCATCCCCTGAAGCTACATTTCCTATGCCAGTCTTGCAATTTCACTTAAATGCATCATAAATACACTAAATGTGTGCCATGATTAATATCTGTTTTAGTAAGAGAGCAAAAAACAATGAATTTTGTTTTGTCAAATATGTATAAACAAGTGAAAAACAATGTTTGGCATCTGTTGAAGAGACATTAGTATTTTAAAACTAACATTTCAGGAAGAGGAAATGAAATTTTTCCTAAACATTTTCTCACTTCTACCATTAGCCAGAGAAGGTGCAAGTAAAATATTTGCACTAAAAGCATACTTTGAAACATGTTTCAGAATTAAGGTCTTGATTTTATAATTGACTGCATGTGGGAGCGCCCCTGTAGGGAGCCTCACTGAATTCAGTGGGGCTCTGTACAGATAATGGGGTGCTGTGCACAGTCAATAGCAGGATTGAGGTTAAACAGTAAATTTGATACCTTCTCAAAGCACACATTTGGAATATAAAATACTCTATGTAAGCATATATGTTTTACTTCTTTGAAACTTAGTTTCAAAGGTGGTTAATGTTTCAGTGATTAGGAAAATAATTAAAAATTAATCTTACATTCCAGTTCCTTCTCTAATGTACAGGGACACTATTTACTCTTGTAAAAAATGAAACTCTGCTGATTTTAATAAAGAAAAAATGCCAGGTAGAAACATTGCCTTTGCAAATGATCTGCTTAAGGAGAGCCTTGTTAACTAACCTTGTAATCAATACATCTTTCATTCTATTTGCATCTGTACACTAACAAATCATTCTGTGACCTGTCATGTTCTTCTGCCTTTACTACTTCATTGACATGGGATTAAGAACTAATTTAAATAGGGCTACAACTGGTATGTTTGGGGGTGGGAGTTTAGCTGTATTATAAAAAGCAGAAAATTGGATCAGGCTTATCTCTTCATTTTACAAATTAAAGGTAAGTGGTGAAAATTTAGGTCTTGCAAATTGTTTAGCCAGACACCTGAAACATGCATTTTAGAAATCAAATGCTGTGTGTTTTCGTTGGTATAAAGTTTATTGAAAAATGGTAATTAAATCAAAGTTAGTATGTAACTGTAAATAAAATACTGGACAAGGTCTTTAAATGTGAGCCTGTCAATCCCTTTTTATAGAGAGAAGCTAATGGGTTAAACGTGTGGGCTGGCTAAAGTAGCAGTGTCCAATAAATTCAAACTCTGCCTCTGACTGACAATTGGAGCTTTGAGAGGCTGGATCAGATTAGTCTGATCCTTCCTGCTTTGTTGAGACTGGGAAGCCATTTTGGGATTCTGCGGTGTGGAATAGAAAATAATGTGCTGTCAACTTGCAAACTTGCCTTGAATTATTTTGACTGGGATTGCTGGACCTTGGAACAGAATGCTGAAGCATATAATCATTCTAAATATGTGAAACGGATGACTCAGGATTTTGGATATATAGGTTTGATGCCATGCATTTGCTGCTGTTTTTTGTTAAAATGTAATATAAATTGATAGATCTTGGAGCTTTAGCTAGGCAAACTGTAAATTAGAGTTTTGTTTTGAAACTACTTGTTTGAAACTGCTTAAATATCTAATTCTAGTGAGCCTTCAGTAGATCACTGTACCTCTTTAAATGAATAGGCCTGGTTAGATTCATGTGCAGCAAATTCTGCTTGAGTTTTTAAATCACTGTCTAATCTGAAGGTTCCCAGTCTGTAAAATGACTCAGTGCACTTTAGCTATGACATGTTTTAGATTCTCTGTGTGTATAAACAATGAGAAGACATGTTTGTTGCCTCAGTACAACTGAATTTGTAGCTATTTTCTGTTCAGCTCCTTTTTATATATACAGCATTTTTATCTATTTAACAGTCCTGGTTTTTAGTAGTAGTGTTACAGTTTGGCAACTGTCGAGTGCATTATAGCACAAATTTTTACATTTACAAGATAAAGTCTAATTTAAGATGTTAATGTTCTTAGTGTTCTCTGAGCCTTTTTTAAAAGAAACAATATATAAACATCCTTCTTAAAAAGTTCTTCATATCCTTATGAACAAATATTTTGTATTAAGTGTGTTTAATATTTGCTTGAAGCTCTTTGCTTTTCAGCCTGTTTTAAATTGGTAGTTTTGGGGATATGTGGGGAAGACATTGCAAAAATTAAAGATACACTCCATGGAAGTAAATACAAAGTTAATTTGATCACTTATATAGGAATTTCAGATGGCTAGATTCCTACTCACTAAATAGGACAACATTAGTATTAAATGCTTATTGTGAACAATAGCAGAGTTTCAAGTTTGAAATTATAAGTCGAAACAGTTGGTTACTAGGAATTGTTAAATCATTTAATATTTATAGTAATGAAATGAGAGCCCATGGTCTAGCAAAGCTCATTTGGAGTTTATGGTAGTAGCATGTTTTCTATATGAATAATTTAAATGAGTTTGTCTGCCTTCAAGTGTAGAGTTAAAATAGCAGATTCTGTTTACAGTAATGCTGTCAAATCTTATTCTATGTACTCTTGGTAATCTCAAAAGTGAGACCCGTTTTCTTACCAAATCTAATTTTCCATTTGTAATGCATCAACAAGGGTTTGCTCTTACAAGGCTGTCAGCCTTGTATTTTGCTGCTAGCATTTGTCCAATGTCTTTTTCCAATGAAGATGATGTTGTTGTTTTTTCCCCACTCCTGAATGTTAGAGAGGAAGGATGGTCCGATGGTTAAGACAGTAGCCTGGGAATTGGGAGACATGAGTTCAGTTCCCTGCTTCAACGCAGACTTCTTGTGTGACCTTGGGAAACTTGCTTAGTTTCTGTGCCTCAGCTCCGCATCTGTAAAATGGGGTGTTTGTGACGATAAAACACTAAGAAAAGATGGAAGCACTCAGACGTTATTGTGATGGAGGCCACATAGGTACGTGAATCACATAAGTCACAAATGACTGTAAGTTTGGGCTCATCCTAGTCCCTGTAAGTGCACTGTGAATGCAAGGTGCCATGCGCTTGTCATGACAGGTTTGTGCTAAAAAGCCAGTACCTATGGGCCTTGTCACCTTTATTAAAGGAGGGGGTAAAAAAGTCAAAGGGTGAAATCCTGGGCCTGCTGAAGTCAATGGCAAAACTCTTATGGCTTCATTGGGGACAGTTCATTGAATATGTCTGTGGTTTTGAAGCTATGGAAAATGAGAGTTATAGTTCCCCTTTGGGAAGAGAGGCCTCTTAGCACAAGGCAGTGGATAGGAGCATGGTTCTTTAATCATGCTGCCGGCCTGACAGCGTTGGATTTGCCCACATCTGCGGCCATCTGTACAGAGGTGAGGTTCCTTTGCAGTGCTTCCAGAACTCCATCTCCTCCCTTGTAGCATAGCTAATTCAAGGGTTGTGTTATCACCTGTTGTCATAGCACCCTCAGGGTTCATTACACCACCAACTCTGTTGGTTTGCCATGGGTTGATGCCACTTCAGAAGATTATCTCCTCTCCCTCAAAACCAACCATTTCCAAGAGGAGCTAGGGTGTTGCACTATGAGATTGATGTGTAATAAGAGAAGTGATGTGTGGAAGCTATGCAATGTCTGCTTGCACCCTATTTGGCTGAAATTTATACTTTGGTCTCTTACTTTCCTGTACTCTAAGTTACCTCACAAACCTAGTTTGGGTCTTTTTGGACTTTTTGTAAATAACTTGTTTGTTCTTATAACCTGTGGAACTCATTGCCAGGGGATGTTATGAAGGCAAAAACTATAACTGTGTTCAATTAGATAAGTTCATGGAGGATAGGTCCATCAGTGGCTGTTAGCCAAGATGGTCAGGGATGCAACCCCATGCTTTGGTTTTCCCTAAGCTTCTGACTGCTAGAAGCTGTGACTGGATGACGGGTTGGATCACTGGATAATTGTTCTATTCATTCCCTCTGAAGCATCTGGTCTTCCTATCAGAAGACAGGATACTGGGCTAGATGGATCATTGGTCTGACCCAGTATGGCCCTATGTTCGTTCACTCTTCTCCATCCCTTCCCATCATTCTAACAGACTTTTCAAGAGAGAAGGAGGGAAATAGAGGCAGTGAAAGTCGGATCTTGGGCGTACTAAACTTGACAATATTCATCTAAGCAGCTAAGTATTGTGAAAAGCTTATACTTCGTGTCTGCTGTATTCCCTCATGACACATCAACTTGAAGTCTAGTCAGAATAAACAGTTAAAAGTAGGTTCCTTTGTCAGTTTTTGTGGCCTCCTTTATTAAAATGCTTCTTTTTTGCTCTTGTTACTTTGTGAAAGATTCACCTGAACATAGGGAATTGACTGTGTATTTGACAGCACTCTACTATATAAAGTGAAGAAACTGGAAAAACAGAACATTTCCCCCTAATCTTTCACTTACAGTAGTTCTAAGTGCTGCTCCTAACAATAGTGGGTAAAACATCTTCAGAGGCATGGGCCAATATTTTCAAAATTTGTTGTCTAACATTAGGCTCTTAAAGTAATTACCTGCTTTTTTTTCAAAATTGTTGCTGTGTGCTTGGCACTCCTGAAAATTAAATCACTCCATATTTTGGTACCTAAATCAGTTACATTTCTAACTTTAGGTACTCACTTTTGGAAACCATAGCTGTGACTTTTATACTATTAAAGCTCTGTTTAATATAGTCAGCCATTAGAACTGCTTCATACTTGCTGCTAATTTTTGAAAACATTACAGATAAAGAGGCATACCTCATTTCTGAATCCCCCTGTTGTTGGACTAACATTCTAAACTTCATTTTGAACTCAACAAACTAAGCTAAGTTGATACTTTTTTTTCCTGCTGTTACCAGGCAGTTAGGTGGTGAATCTGTGATTGGAGGTTGTGCTAGTGATTCGATTGCCCTGTGGTAACATGAGAACCAAAGGCCAGATGACCCTAGTGTACATGCATTCACTTTTTTTTAATTAGCAGAAATATAAAGGAATACAGTTCAGTAGTGATGATCTTTCCCAAAGTGTCTTTCTTCTCACAGAACTTTTTTTAAAGGGATCAGAAATTATCTAAATTCTAGCTATTTAATTTAATTTTGTTTAAAAACCTGAAAAGGGGAAACTGTGTGGGTGGAGGTGCAGGAGAAAGGAAATCTAATAGATGTTACTATGGGTGAAAGACGGGGGGGACTTTTAAAGGTGCAAGAAGGGAGCTTGCCACCCATGTCCTATTTGTGCCTTTTAAAATCTGTCCCTTGTAGTCCAGCATTCTAGGTGGAGGGACACTTGTGGGTGTCAGATGCATGAAACCAGCTGAGCTGCCAGGTCGAAATGTGATTTGTTGATGAAATGCTCCTTGCAGAGTACCTGTACCTTTTGGTCCACATTCAGCCCCAGTGGCAAATTGCAGACAGACAAGTCAGTTGTCCATAGTTTTAAGGTCTCTCTGTAGCTCTTGTTGTTGATTCAGTACAGTACCCTTACAGTGTAAGTAGAATGTGGCTGCCTTGTTAAAGAGGACCTGTGGAAAAAATGGGATTGTGCTTTGTTGCTACTTTCTCAAAAAAAGTCTTTCAGACCTTGAATCTTCTTGCATTGGAAATTCAGGTTTTGCCTGTTTTGGAAGACTGATTAGAGAGTTCCTGAAGTGATATCACGAAGACTGAAAGCTGAGCAGTTGGCAGAGGAACGGATTCCTAGTCAGTCTGTGTGGGGTGTCCTTGTAATAGCAGTTTAATTCCAGTGATTTACTAAATGTTGAAGAGAATGTCGGGGTAAAGATTCAATACCTATGCTTCAATTAGAGTGTGAGAACAACAATACACCTGCTCTGAGACATCCGTACTTCAGCAAAATCAGGGATGAGTAGACCTGATATTCTTGATGCTTCTTAGGTACACACTTTTGGGGGGTGGAGCTGCTTCAGGCATTCTTTATACATAAAAAAGAAGCAAAGGAGAGCACAACTCCAATTTTAAAAAAGTTTTCTGGACAGAGATTTATCTCCAGCTAAATAATATGAATAGTAAATAAGGAACGCTCCAACACCCAACATTGCAGGTATTAACTTCAAAGATCTAGCTGGGGGGACTATATAGAATTTAACCCTTAGGCAGTCCCTTTCTACTCATCCAAAACAAAGTAACACCTGAGCAGAAGTACATCTCATGGTTGCAACATGGTTTGATTTATCTGCACAGGGTGGATTAAAATGTCCTAATTTGCTTCAGCCAAAATAGCTTCCCTTAGTAAAGGGACAGAACCAACTTAATCACTTGTCTATTTTTTATATCATATAGTTAATAAAACTATTAAGGTTGAGACTGTTTGCATTTGATGAAACTTTGTATATAGTCAGTCTCCTCTGCTGTTTCACTAGGTTCTTCAGTGGTTCTCAATCTTTCTAGACTACTGTACCCCTTTCAAGAGTCTGATTTGTCTTCTGTACCCAAGTTTCACCTCACTTAAAAACTACTTGCTTACAAAATCAGACATAAAAATCCAAGTGTCACAGCCACACTATTACTGAAAAATTGCTTACTTTCTAATTTTTACCATATAATTATAAAATAAACAGATTGGAATATAAATACTGTACTTACATTTCAGTGTATAGTACATAGAGCAGTGTAAAACAAGCCATTGTCTGTATGAAATTTTAGTTTGTACTGACTTCGCTAGTGCTTTTTATGTAGTCTGTTGTAAAATTAAGCAAAAATCTAGATGAGTTGATGTACCCCTTGGAAGACTGCTGCATATCCCCAAGGGTATGCACACCCCTGGTTGAAAACCACCGGGGCAAACCACTTTTTAAAATAAGGAAAATGCTATTCTAAAACTGAAAAATTGGCAGGGGAACTCAAGGGCCAATATAGTATCTGAAGCTACTATTTACCCATATCTTGAGAAGGAGTAAATTTGAAGCTAACTAGGCTCTCTTGTTCTGCATGGAGGGAGCCTAAGACCGCCTGCCTCCAGTTTTCTAAAACGGGCTCTGTTTGTTATTTGAAACCTGACTATAGCTGGCAGCGTAACAACAATAGAAGATGAGTGGTTCTCTGCCCTGCCCCTTCTTTCATTTCCTTGTTCTTCCAAAAGTTGGTCCAATAAAAGATATTAGCTCGCCCACCTTGTCTTTCTGATATCCTGGGGCCAACATGGCTATAACAATACTGCATAGTCCTTCCTCTAGCAGTATCAGTAGGGGATGGGGAAAGAGTTTTCTTCTAACTACAGCTACTAGCATACATAATACTTCCTGCAATGCTTGTTGTTGAGTTACAAGGCTGCACTCTTAACTCTGGAGACTCAATATTGTTACAGTTTCTAGTTTCTTGCAGGCTTGTGAATTGAAAGAATGAGTCCAGATCTAAATCTGAGCTTTCCTCACTCTGTACACTAAATGTAATGTACAGTGGTATGCTTTTTTTATTTATAAAATATGTCAGGGTGGATAGATTTTTAAATCCCGATTTAAATCGCCAAGTGGAAAGCTTCCATTTAAATTATTGATTTTAATCAACTTTTCTGTTTGTATTTGTTACTTTCTAAAAAAAGGTGATTTCTCATTGGTTGATACGACTATTAAATAGAGCCTTTACGCTAGATTTAGTACATCTTTTTGCTACCTAGGAGGGTACACTTTAATAATATACATTTATTTGAGCAATTACATAGCTTAATATTCAGATTCTTATTAATTTTATATTTGAGTACGTTAGAAAATGGTGAATGATCTATTGCTTATTTACTAGATATTTTCTTTTTGCTTATGACTTGTCAAGCTGCATTAAGATGGTAATAAATTTAAACACATAGCATATAAAATTTATTTTTATTAAAACAACCTTTAAATGTTTTGGATACATAAATTTCTGTTATCAAAACATGTTTCACATTTATATCTAAGTGATTTTAATAAAGGAACAGAGGGATTAACAAGTCAATGAATTAAACTGATTATTTTATCAGCCTGGGGAAATTTTCAAATATGCCTAAGTGAAAGTGATTGGAGCTTAAGTTCGTACTCGTCTCATTTTCCAGAGACTTAGGCAACAGTCTCTTAAGTTGCTTAGGCTGTCCTGCAAACTTTTAAAACTAGATCTCAACCCATCTCATCATTTTTTATTCATAGACTAGAAAAGGGAGACAAGTTTTCCTGTTTTTTTTTTTTTTTTCAGCTGATTTCAGTTGATTTCTCAACTTTGAATGAAATGAAGAAAATATTCTTTCTGTGCCTGCAGAAGAGGCTGCTGCTGTCAAAAGCTGCACTTACTCTGATTCCAGGTACTTAGCTAGTGACTTCCGTCAGTTCAGTGGTGTGACTTCAGGAATAGTTTATCTCCAGCCCTGAAATTTATTATGGTTGGCATGATTGATGGGTGATTAGATGTTCATGTCATTACTAAAGAAGATGCTGCTGCTGTTAGGCATCTACCCTGGTACTTCACTGTTAGAATATTGGCAAGAAAATGAGGTGGATCCATCTTCTTCTTTATTGCCTGCAATATAACTTTGTTGTTGGGTATTTCTCTCTTCAATGTCTCTTGAAATTCTCTTCAAATTTAACCATCAGCAACACAGTAACAATCTTTTCTGCAGTTTGTCCAAGGCTATGGAAATAGGTTTTAGTATACTCAGCTTATCTTCTGCTTTTCTCTTTAGTCCAATGTTGACTGCTTTATCATACACTAGCATAGTAAAAAATGGTAAGCAATCCATAAGAATGGTGCAAAAATAAGTTTACTAACTGGTTGATTCAGTGTGTTCAGATGTGGCCACATCATCTTCAGTCATTGCCTTCTGAGGAGCATTTTTCATAATGTTTCATTCTGACAGTCAGGCCTTGCATCTTGGTTGCACTATTTGCAATTAGCATATGTTCTTCTTTTTTCTTTTTTTTTTTTTTTTTTACCCAGAGGTACAGGAATTTCTTGAAAATAAATTCCCAAATAGGGTCTTTTTTTATGACCTGCAGCCATGGCAGGTTTTTCCCCCTCCAGTTCCCAGGTGTTGAAATAAGCACTAGAGTTTGTACTTGGAAGAATATTGTTTCTTCTTCTTACACTGCCCTTCTTTGACATCAGTGTTGTTCCTTTCTGGCTGCACACTCAGCTACTTCTCCCTTGTTACATAACAAAAGAAAAACAAGAGAACTAACAGTCCAAGACTTCTGCTCATGTAACCCACAGGCCTTTTGCACCTGTAGTGTGGTTTTTTTTTTTTTTTTTTTTTTGTATTTAGGGATAGAGAGAGGCAGTTGAGAAACTAATGGATTAGTTTGTTTGTATCTCTGTCTGTGTACACAGAGCAAGGCATTTACTTGAAGTGCCCATAAACCATCCAGAAGCAAGGGCAGGTAGTTTAGAGGGCAGATCAGTGTTTCTCCAGGAGCTGGAGAATAATTTTTTCTTGCAGGGTGGAGTCATAAATATTCATAGCTTGAGAACTGAGCCAGTCAGAGCTCAGGCAGTCAGAAACAAAACAGGAGTAAGAGGCCATCCAGGTGGCTCATGGATGATTCTGATGAGATACGTGATGGTGTCTCCTGGAGTCAGAGACTGGGTCCTAATGCCTGGGATGAGTTTGCCAGTCTCTTGCACCCAGTAGCACAACACTTTAACTCAGATTTATTGATAGATGCTCATGGATTCAGTATATTTATTTATTTTTATTTAAACATTTTAAGAGATAATAAATTTAGGCTTTAATATATTTTGTATTAAATTCAGATTCCATTTTAAAGAGGTTTATTTTTTTTAAAAGAGAAACATCATTTAAATAAAATAAAAAAATCTGATTATTTAATTTTTTTTAATTCAAAAAACTGTGTTTTTTAAATCCACCCATTGCATAGCCTCTGGCCACCTTTTACTGAAAACAAAACAATTACATTCTATATGGTGGCTATCCTAGCCAAAAACATATGGGCTATCTCATTAAAAAGCCAGTAGTGCTCAGTCAAAAAATGTTCCTATTTAAAAAAAACAAACAAAAACCAACCCAGTCAGGTAAAAAGCTTGAGAAAACAGATGTGCTCTGGATCAGGAGATCTAACAGGTTTTGAGGAGACCTCTTCTCTGAAAATGCTCTATCTTTGGTCTCCAAAGGCCAATACAGATTACCATAGAAGTGTGGCAGCTGATTTGGACTGCTGGGACAATCTGTAGGGAGATGTTTGCTCTAGGGACTAGAGACCATATCTACATCAAGGAATTCTAGCAAAAAAAATTCCTGCCAGTGCAACTGCTGGTTGAGCTGCAGAGTTGGAACTGCGGTGTATACGTGGCTGTGATGGCTTCTGGTATCTGTTACCACCACTATTGCAACTTCCAGGACTGTATTTCAAAAGCCTAGTCTCCTCTTTAATTCTTGCAAAAATTGTGCCTGTGTCTTTGCACCTACAATTGTTTGTTGGAACAAATAGGTAGTTATCCAACTACTAATGTGTCCCCATTTATTTGCAGGCACAAATTGCACCTGCAAAAGGGGAGACCTGTCTGAAATTTTGGGTCTAAGAGTTAAAATGTGCTCAGTGCTTGATTCTGTTCTTTTATTCTGGTTATTCTCTAATGTATTCATGAGCCTGAAATAATGTATCTAGTCAACTTACTGAACTGTAGTGCTTGAAGGAGAGCAAAAGTGTATCTTATGACAATAATTTTAAGCAAGAGAATAACTTTATAACTTATATTCATTTTTTTTTTTGTGTCCACAGATAAATTATGGCAAGTTTGGCAACTCTCAGAAATAGGGCATTGTAATGGAAATTTTGGCAGACTTAACTATATTGACATGAACAGCACCATTGCTGTAACAATTGCCCAACATAATTCAAAAATAGAATCTATTCTGTCTTGCTAGGGAGTCTTTCTAATAAGAATGATCTTTAATCCTGTTGCTAATTCAACTTTTTTTTTTTTTTTTTTTTTTTTTTTTTTGCATCAGGTTTTATCCTTATAAAGCATGGCTTGCATCATCTTTCTTCCCCCATGCCCATAGTTATTTGTGCTGCTCTACAGATCTCCTTGTGTTGTAACATCAAATCTTCCTGGATGCCTTATTTACTAGTGTTTTGTTATTTAGCATGAATTAAAACATTATTTCCCTTCTTACTTCAAGACACATACAGACTTGAATCAGATCTTTAAAAGTAGTCCCTTCAGAAACCTGAACTGAAAGAAGCTCAGGAAAATGTGCCTAACACTAGCTGTGTGACTCAGATTGCTGTTGGCTCGTCTGCCTGGGTGTGTACATGAGTGTTTTTACTCAGGAGATTAGTTTAGCACCAATTACAAAATACTGAACTGCCCCTCGTTTTATTCGTTTTTTTTGGTTTTGTTTTTTAGAAAGTGAACTCAGAAGTACTCTCCACTGTTTAGTGAATGATATTCAAAAGACTTTTAAAGAAAACCATTTTCCTGTATATAAAATATGTAACTTACAATAGGATTAGGTGGCAAAGCATCTAATAAAAGCACTTAGGAAATAGTGTGTAATTGGAGGGCTGGTCGTTGAGCTACTGAGGATATTTTAAAGGTATTACTTCAGGTATTGTAAAATCTTCTTTTTTTTTTTTTTAATAGTTAACATAATATGGGATTGGTCAATCACTTGGAAAGTGGTGTGGTATAATTAGAGTGATAGCAGCTTGACATATTTTATGATGGCATTCCACAGAACTCAGTAAATACCAAAAAATAGACTATCTAGGTCTACTCAGAAGGAAAACTGTCCTCAAGAGGAAACAGATTAGGTTCATGCAGCTTTGATAAGGATATCTAGCAACAGCAGCAAAGTGGTGTTTTTTTTGTTTTTGTTTTGTTTTTAAAAAGTCAACTTTGTATGTTGGAATGCAGTTCTTTGATGCCAGAAATTTTTTTTTCTACTGCAGTATTTGCAACATTCCATAACACAGGCTGAACAAAGCAAGGGCTGTCTTACCTTGAATTTAAATACTTTTAAACCATTGCATCACTTTATTTTCACCTTTTTGCAGTATGATTTGAAACAATCACCATGGATTTTTCACGTCTACACACGTACACCCCACCCCAATGTGTGCCAGAGAACACTGGCTATACATATGCACTCAGGTGAGAATTTTTATTTCTTATGGATAAATTATAAACACTCCAAAATGCTGTTAATCCTAGAAGCCTTGGCTGTCATGGTAAGTAATTACTTTTTAAATACACCGTAGATATATATATTTTTAAAGGGTATGTTATAGATACCAATGTCTAATCTTGTTTCCTCTCTGGAGATAAATGTACACATTAATTTGGAAAATTGTAAGTTCTGGACCAACAGGATGGTGACTAAGATAATGACTCATTATTTCTATGAATACACTGGCCTAACCCTGCACCTAGATACCATTGTTGTCTTGTTTATAATGTCTTTAAAAAATTCATACATGGATCTCTGTTTGTATGGCTTCATTGTAGTTAATCAGAATAACTTATTTGTAAACCGTATTAGGATAAGCATGTCACTCACAGAACAAATACTTAAGGCCAAATTCTCCCGTTAGTTATAATATGCAGTTGTTGCTGACTCCAGTAGATGACTGAGTGTGAAATTCCACCCAAAGTAAACTGTTCATTAAATTTTGGCAAGACTATTACTGTAGCTATAACTCTCTGAATTTGGTGAGCTAGTTGTTGGTAGGGATATTAAACTGACCACTCTATAGTCCATTTTTCATTAGCTAAATCACTTCACATTAGCAAAGTTACTTTGATAGTATAGTTTCTGCTCCATATTATCCAACTGAAAGGAGAAACTTGAATCTTCCTAATCAAAAACCCACCTTTTAGATAAACATTCAAGATTGAGTTTAAGCAGATCTGCTTTCTAAATTCAGGAAAGTATCTGAAGGATATGTAAAGGGGATGGAAGGACATATCAGTCTTAAACCTGTAGTAAAGTTACATATCTTTTTTTTTCCTATCAAGAAATATTTTTACTTAATGAAAGTTAGTGGAGGATATCTTTACACTTGCATTATAAACAGCAGGATTATCACTTTCAGGGGGTGGGATGGGGATTTTAAAACTTGCTGTTAGGGACGGGTACTGGGAAATTCACATGATGAATGAAGAGCTGGCAGACTTATTGTTGAAAGAATTTACTTTAAAACAATTCTGTAATCGTATACATTTTCTAGTTATATTGAAAAATACATGCATGAAATTAGAATCTCATTTCTTTTTCCTCCTGATTTGAGATACTGTGTTCTTAATACCGGTTTCAGAGTAGCAGCCGTGTTAGTCTGTATCCGCAAAAAGAACAGGAGTACTTGTGGCACCTTAGAGACTAACAAATTTATTTGAGCATAAGCTTTCGTGGGCTACAGCCTACTTCATCAGATGCATGTATTGGAAAATACAGTAGGAAGATATATATACACACACAGAGAACATGAAACATTCTATTCTTAATAATCACCTTAAACCAAAAGTCTTTTTATACCTTTGTATCCTCTCCATATAGCCAGCTTCTTTTGAAAATAGAATTGTAACTGGGATGAGGGGGAATAAGTAGCTCTTGGTGTTTATTCCAGGAAACTGAGACTGGTTTTAAGTTTATGTTGTGCAGGCCCAAGTGTCTTGGCAGAGAGGCAGTAATTTTAATTTTTTCTTCTAAAGAAAAACTCAGTGGCTTGATAAACTTTTAGTCATGACCCTGTTTACCTCTTGGAGGTGTTTGATGACCTTTCCCTCCTCCACCCCATGACAGGTCCTGATTTACAGTGTTTACTTCAGCAAGACTCTCAGTGAAATAGATGGGGAGTCTTGCTTGAGGAAGGACCACAAGATTGATCAGGCCCTGATGAAAGGAATGGGAGGGCAACTTTGAATATGAGAGGGGAATGAGATGCTAAAGGTAAATTGGGCATTTTGCTTTTTCTATATAGGTGAAGATCTTGTGAGGATGAGATTAGCTCTGTCTTTGGAGGGGATAAGGGGGCAAGTGAAACTTGCTGTGGCTGCACAGCATCCCACTTGGCTGCTTTCAGTCACGTTACATATTGTAGGTAAACAACTGGCTGAGGGAGGGATAAAAGCTGATAAGCTGAAGTTTGGCAATTAATCTATTCTTGGAGGCATCAGGCAGCTTTGGTTTAAGATATAGCAACTTTCGTAATACAGAATCTTATTTCAGAGCCTATCGCAGGAAAGTATCTGCAAATGCTCTAATTGTAATTTATAATAAAATACCATCTGAAACTTTGGCAACACTTGAAACATTAAAATAGGAGAGGAAGTTGGCATACTGAGTTCTGCATTCAAGGTCCTGAGTATAAACTTCAAAGCCTATTAGCCACTTCAAGGCACGTTGATTGAGCAGGACTTCACCATCTCAGTCTTTGCATGCTGAGGTGTTTTTATAGTATATAAAGATTTCTTCGCACAAGTCTGCCATCCTTGGATTAAGTGATACTTGGAAAACCCTACAGAAGGGAGGGTGTGCAAAACTGCTTCCTTATGAGTGTTAATTTTTAGCTTTAGTTTATTTTACAAGGTATTTGTATTCATGTTGCCTTTTTTTTTTTATGCCTCTCCCTCCTCTCCCTTCCCCCGTTTAATGGTCTCAAGGGGCTTTACAAACACTGAACTACCCCAGAAAGATAGCTTTTATAGCATACTCATTTCACTCCTGGGGAAAACTGAGGCAGAGGAGTTGATTTGTATATTCTGTGCAAGTTGAAAACAGACAGTAATGTTCAGTAAAAAGTAGGGAAAATCCAAATACTACAAATCTGTCAATAGCCTCAGTTATGATTTATTAATGGGAGCCCCCATTAATACTAACAGGAATTACTATGTAATCCTAAATGTTGGCACCTGTACTGAGAAAATGGTGATGTACTAATTAGCATTCTATATCTTGGGCCACAATCACAGGAACATTTAGACTGACGTGTCTTACACCTTTCAGCCTTCCCAGCATGTAAATTGAACCTCAGATTCTCACCCCCTTGTTAATGTGTAATTTACAGACTTTAATTAGACTGACCTCCAAATTTAGCCCCGTTTGTTTCTCAAAGGATTTGTGGTTCTGACAGTTCAGGTGCGTTTCACCCTCCATATGGAAAATGGTACAAATGGTAGTGAAAGGTTTTGGTTTAAAGTACATGTTCACTGGGTCTTGAGAATAAATAAAATACATGCATGTCTAACCTGTAGACAAGAATCTTGTACTCACTGAGCTAAAAGATTAATCCAAATACATTCAATCCATACTTCAGTAAATTAACACAAACCTAAAAATATAAATAATTAGAAGCAGTACATTGATTGAGAATAGTCTGCTTATGTTGTCTGGAATAGGGCAAGGGAGTAACTGTTCTAGGGCAAACTTGTCACTACAGGTGTTTATCCATGCTGATGCATGTCCTAACCAGAAGAAAGACACAGGTGAGCAGTGATATGCTGGTAATCTACTTGCTTGGAAACTCAGAAGTATACGGTTAGTCCTTAGCTCTCTTGTATCCACTGGAGTTGTTCTCCAATTTATTGTTTGTGGACTGGAGCTGCTTTACCTACTTTATTGCAACTTCTATAAAATAAGAAACTATCCCAAAGAACACTTGAAAAATGGCTCACTTGCACTGCCCTGTACACAAAGCTAAATTTATGGTAAATTCAGTAGACCAATTTCTGATTCTGCTTAAATCCGTGTAACTTGGTAGTTAACTCCATTGAGATTAGTAATTTTATGCCACCACTAATAGATGAAAGCCCATATTGTCACAGGGTGTAATTCATAATGGGGGGGGGGGGAGGCTGAGAACTTAAAAATTGAATGGTAACAGACCTCAAAACCCACCCAGTAATGATTCAGCCTGGTGATATCCTGAACAGAAAGAGCTTTTGACCCTGCTTGCTGCTGCTTCCATCTCTTCACACTGACTGTACAGACATAATAGCCTTCAGAATGACACTGGCATTCCTGGAATCTTTTTAAATAGATTAAAAACAATCATAAAGGGTGGGAGGAGTGGGGGAAGTGCAAAGGTAACAGAAGAAAAAGTAAGACTACCTATATAATAGTGGGGAAATCTATGAGCAACTGAGAAAGCATACATAGGGGCAAGAGGCTGCAATGTCTTCTTTGAATTCCATCACACCCAAGTATAATCCAGCATTCATAGTTGCTTCTTGCTAGTAGATTTATTTCTTTAGGCAGTAGATATCTAGCAGATTTTTCAAGCAATGATATACATTCTGTGAAAAATAACTTGAACACCATAAATTGTTCTATCATATGTAAGGAAAGCTTTCAGTGGTCTCCCTAACAAGAAAAACAATCCCTGGTCCAAAATATGGAAGTTGTATCTGGAAATGGGAGACTAGACTTCGAGGTATTGTCCATTTGTGTCACTGAAGTCCAAGATGACTTTGGTTTGTTTAAGAAGTGTAGTAGCTCTCTTAATACTAGAGTAGAGCCAAAGTGCAAGTGTGTGTTTGTTTGCTTTTAATGACTCCATGAAGTTTTAAATTATTTACTTAGTGTGAATTCAGACCTTAAAATTGAATCAGTACAAAACAATCCCATGATACTAAGATCTGAAATAAGTACAAGTGTTTGCTAATGAAAACAAACTAAAGCTAGTTACAGCTGTCATTTGTTCTGTGTACTTTTGTGTTCTTCATGTGAATTAGGTATCTGTAGTATCACTGGCTGAAGATGAGTAAAAACAGATGCATAGTGGCAAGTGCAAATAGCAAATCAAATCGCAAGAAACATTTGTTCAGGGAAGTCCTCAAATTAATAATAAACTATTGAGATCTTTCTAATCTTCCATGATGAAGGAATGAGTAACAGGAAATAGTTTGTTTCCTAGGTAACTTTTCTTCCCTCTTTAGATGTCTTTGTGTAGCTTATGTTCAACTAACTTTAACTACTCTTGAAAGTCCTATAAGTATCACAAATTTTGACAAGGAAGAATGTAAACTAAACACTGGGGCCCAAATCTTATCTCTCACAAGCATCCTCTGCCCTGCTATAATGACATTCAGAGGGGAAATTTGATGTTGGGTGTCTGATCTAAGTATCTGGTGCAATATAAGTGTGTGCAAACAAACTGTGTGATGTGTTCTCTTGAGATGAGCTCGGGCTTCTGTTTTACACCTGGATTCAGATGTCCAGAATCATTACAGATTCTACCCTTGATTTGTTTGTACAGAAAAGTGACTGCAGTAGATGAAGGTTGTATTGTCTCTTGAAAGGCATTTGCCTGGTCAGCCATAAAAATAAGAAAAATGTGTATGAAAGAGGGGCTACTTCTGACGTAAATGAAATAATGTACTCCTAATTTTTTTCTTATTTTTGTATATTTTAGGGTGATTTTAAAGGTGTTTACTGACATTAGGAAAGAGTTAATCTTGTATCTTGTAACTTGTGTGTTTAACTTTTTTTTTTTTTGAGTTGTCAATGTAAATTTGTATTTATTTATTGTATTATGTGCAGTGGCATCTGGATAAGACACTGTTAATAAACTGAGCAAACCATTTGGTTACAAGAGTATAGGTAGAACAATAGGTGTAAGTAGTCTCATGCTTTTTGCTACCTGCAGTGTTCTGAGCAGTTGCAGAGAAATTGACCATTTCTGGTATATCTCATTGAACTGCTCAGAAATAGACTATGCAATGTAGTGTAGACACAGCAACAGAAGGGGAGAGGCCGTTGACATGCTGGTGTCTACATCACGGCTTAGGTTGGCTTAACCACATCTCTCAGGGGTGTGAATTTTTCACACCCCTTACTGATGTAGCTTGGTGGACTGAAGTTTTAAGTATACACCAGGCCTGAGGTAATTTGCCACTGTTCTCTTTTTCTGGAATCAACTTTGTACCTGGCCAGTGGCCCAGCAGAGATTAGATTTCAGTGGGACGTTCCTCTGTAACAGTTTGATCTTGGAATGAACAGATACCCAGAAAATTTTAACTGCAGGACATCTGTATTACATGCATACAATCACAGTTTCTCCAACATCTAGTGGCATTAGAGCCTGGTTTCTTACTCCAAAACATTTTCTAGCTATCTATTCTGTTTAAGAGTCTGAATAACGAAAATTTCCTTCTTGTATAAATACAAATCTTAGTGCTTTGCACCAAATCTGTCTCCTGGTTTAGAGTAGGGTATACTGTTACTCACTTTTTTCCCAGCTAGTCTCGAGACTCAAAACTGCCTAGAGCATGCTTCTCCTAGTTATAGTTATCTCTGTTTGTGTCTGTTTGTGTAAGAGAATTGTCAAATATAGAATTCTGTTTGTGAATTATTTCAGTCTGCTTCAATGCTAAGAGTATAGTTTTGAGGAAACAATTCAGAGCCTCTCTGCATGTAAACTTGCACCATTTTAAACCAACTAAGAACTGTCCACAGCCTTTTGCACCTGTTAACTAAATTGGTTTAAAAAACAGTTTGGTGAAACTGGTGCATCTCTGGATATATGTGCCTATACAAATGTTCACCCTAAGTCCTCATTTCTTACAAATAGTTTAGAATTATAAACTTGCCTAGCATACAACTGTTTAGATATCAGCAATTATTTGAGCTGGGCCAAAATGTTTGCAACCTTGGCTTAGAATTGGAATGTGTAAATATTTTTCCACTGTGTCTTAACTCAAATTTCATGATGAATTTTAACAGTCAGGGTAGAAAAATCACCTTTTGGCTTGAACGTAAAGCATGACACAAATCAGCCCACTTGGAATAGAATACTTGCTTCAGCTTTAGTTCAGAGAATTCTTTCCCAGTAACTATTTAGAAAATTTTGGACTTACTCGCACATCCTATGAATAATTATTTTGATACCATTACAGAGGGGTTCTCTGTAAAGTGCTGTTTTTATTTGCTTGTTGATATATGTGAATCTGCTTATCTAAATCGTACGTACAGAAGTATGCAATTACTTTGCTAGTAACTTTTGTTGGATGTTTAACAGTGTTTCCTAGGCTCTGATCCTGCAGTGAGAACTGCTTACGTAGACCCCTACACCCACACTGACCTTTGCTGAAGTCAGTAGGGTTCTGTGTGGATGCTGGCAACTGCTGGGGGGGGGTCTCTGGGCAGAATCAGGACCATAGTGGGGATAAGTTGAATCTATAAGAACTATAGACTTTCTTTAGGGGGGGAAGTTCTGATACATTGAAATGTATCTTAAAAACTGTTAGTGTACAGCTTTATTTTTATTTTAGTTCAAGTTATTCTTCAACTGCTCTGGATTTTGAGACTGAACACAAATTGGATCCAGTGTTTGATTCTCCAAGAATGTCAAGACGCAGTTTACGCTTGGTCACTGCAGGATATAATGCAACAGATGATGCCCAAAATGACAACATTCATAGCAATTCCTATATTGGAAACATGTCTTTGTCAGATCAATCATCCAGGTAAGCAGACTTTTATTTATTTATATATATATATATATATATATAAAAAATAATTTAATGAAAGTTACCTATTGGCAGAGTATAGGTTTGCCCATTTAATCATGTTTCAGACAAATAATTCGTGGCTGATCCAGAACTCAGACTTAATGTTGGAATGTGGCAATGCAAAAGAGACTCTTCGATTTCTTACTGTAGTAAAAATTGAAATAAACTATAACTAAAGAGCTTAGATTGCATGTTTCTTAGTCTTGTGCAAAGGGAATTTTGTCTTAATCTTAGACAGAAAAAACAGCTGAAAGGAAAAAGATGGTTTCCTCTCCTCCTCGGTATTAAACATAATTTTCAGCAGTAGAATGACTAAATTTCAGCTTTGTTGCATTTGGCTGAGATGAGAACTCTGTGGCCAGTGTGCTGTGCACCAACTCAATAGTGCTAGTGGCCTTACCTTTTTTTTTTTTTTTTAATCTAGTCTTCAGAATACTTGCCTTTTAATTTTTTTGCCAGTGAAACAAACATTTTTTTGTTCTGTTAAACATTTTAGGACACAATTTTGACTGTGAAATTAAATACATCTTAAATGAGAGTGACTGTAATATAAGCAAATTTATGATCCTAACTCTCTAAAACTTGTTCAACTGTCTGCATTGTAAGTGGTCCCCTTGACATCAATGGGACTGCTCACTCACCTGGTTAAGGTTCATCCCACTGAAGTCAATGAGACAACTTTACACACTGCAAGTCACAGGTAAATCAATCTTTCCAGGATTGCGACCTAAATCATGAAAATTCAGATGACAAAACATACAAAGCTGACTGTTCTTCATAAGAACTCACTACAGCCCTTAAATGAAACTGTACACTGTTGATAGTTACTCATCTGATATTCTAACATATAGCATTTGGGTATATGAATCATAGGGTTAGAAGGGAGCGCAAGGGTCATATAGTCTAACCCCCTAGACATGCCAAACTCTGCTATACAAAACTTTAAGTATACAATTAATATTCAATATGTAGTCTAGAGTAAAATGCCTGAAATGTTTGCAGTTGCATATATGCTGAGAGCAAGGAGAGACAAACCATATGTTCATCTTGTATGTAGCTTTGGTTACCAGTGAAACTAGTTGACCTAAAAAGCCTTTTCAGTGCAGTTTGTATCCCCATCAATATGAAATACTTAAATCAGACTAAAATTAATCATACAAAAATTAAACTCTTACACACTAAATGCGGAGCTTAGAGCTTACTTATAGAATCATAGAAATTTAGGTCTAGAAGGGACCTTGAAAGGTCAAGTCCAGCCCCCTGCACTGAGGCAGGACCAACTAAACCTATACCATCCCTGACAGGTGTTTGTCCAAACCAGGGATCGGCAACCTTTGGCACGCAGCCTGCCAGGGTAAGCCCCCTGGCGGGCCAGGCCGGTTTGTTTACCTGCCGCGTCCACAGGTTCGGCCGATCGCAGCTCCCACTGGCCGCGGTTTGCCACTCCAGGCCAATGGGGGCTGCAGGGAGCAGCGCGGGCCGAGGGATCCCTGGTCCAAACCATTCTTAAAAATCTCACAAGGGGGATTCCACAACCTCCCTTGGAAACCTATTGCAGAGCTTAATTACCCTTCTAGTTAGAAAGTTTTTCCTAATACCTAACCTGAATCGACCTTGCTGCAGATTAAGCCCGTTACTTTTTGTCCTGCCTCCACTGGATGTGGACAACAATTGATCATTGGGCTCTTTCCAATAGCCCTTAACATATTTGAAGACTTATCAGGTCCCTCCTCGGTCATCTTCTCTCAAGAAGACTAAACATGCCCAGTTTTTTTAACCTTTCCCCATAGGTCACTTTTTTTAAAAACCTTTTATTATTTTGATTGCTCTTCTCTACACTCTCTCCAATTTTTCCACATCTTTACTAAAGTGTGGTGCCTGCAACTGGACACAGTACTCCAGCTGAGGCCTCGCCAGTACTGAGTAGATGAGGACAATTGCTTCCCGTCTCTTACATAAGACACCCCTGTTTAAGACACCCCAGAATATTAGTCTTTTTCACAACTGTATCACATTGTTGACTCATTGAATTGTGTGGTACACTATAACTCTCATATCCTTTTCAACAATACTATCGCCTAGCCAAGTTGTTCCCCGTTTTTGTAGTTGTGCCTGTGATTTTTCGTTCCCAAGTGTAGTACTTTGCACTTGTATTTACTGAATGTCATCTTGTTGAATTCAGACCAATTCTCCAAGTTGTCAAGGTCATTTTGAATTCTAATTCTGTCCTTCAAAGTGCTTGCAACCCCTCCCAACTCAGTGTCATCTGAAATTTTATAAGCATACTTTCCATTCCATTATGCAAGTCATTAATGAAAATATTGAGTAGCACCAGTCCCAGGACTGACCCTTGCTGGGTCCCACTGATACACCCTCCCAGTTTGACACAAACCATCGATAACTACCTTTTGAGTATGTTCTTTTGTGTTATGGCTTCTCTTCATGTTTGCCTTTTCTTTAGAACAGCAAAGCAGCGCAAAAGTATGAGCAAGCAGTCTGTCACTATGAAAAATACTCCAAGAAAAAATGTATCCAGCTCTTCTATTTTTAGCCAAAGTAGTTTCAATAGCCATGCCAGTGATACATCTGTAGTATCTACTGTATTGGATGAATCTTTGATTCAGGAGCAAACAGAAGTTGACCATTTTTGGGGTAAGTAATACATTGCTACTACACATTTGAATATTTGTGCCAGCCTGTGATGTGAAAGCTATTTTGAGGTTCGATTTTTTTTTTTTTTTTTTTTTTTTTTTTTTTTTTTTTTTTTTTTTTTTGGTAGAAGCTTCCTTGCTTAAAGAACATTGATAGCAACATACTTATTGCCATGTTTGTCTAAATTCTAACTACAGTTTTGGCAGAGGACACATTACCTTTGAATACAATGTTTAACATATTATTGCTGCACAGTGAGACTGATATGCCAACCAAAATGTACTGCCTCAACATAGCAAAGATGCTCACTAGAAAGATGTTCTCTATGGATTTAATGTTCTTCTACTACCCTGTTTCCCCGAAAGTAAGACATCCCCCGAAAATAAGACCTACTTCCAGTTTTGCCTCTTGCTGTAATATAAGGCATCCCCCGAAAATAAGACCTCCCCGATAATAAGGCCACCCCGGAATATAAGGCCCCGAAGCTCCAGGAAAAATAAGACCTCCCCTGAAAATCTAGGGGAGCATCTTTGGGAGCAAAAATTAATATAAGACACTGTCTTATTTTCGGGGAAACACGGTATTGTCATTTCTGAAGCTCAGCTGGAGTCTCATACTGAAAGCATCATAAAGAAAAATCCTAGATAACAAGTTTAGTTAAAAAGATAAGTAAGTTACAACATGTGACTTTTATCATGAACAAATAAGCATGTGTGAAACGTGTTCAGTCACAACAGAGAAGCAGGAAGTTATTGTATGTGTGTTCATAGGTTAGTGAAGTTGTAGATTTTTAAATACAATGAAATTTCCAGTGGATAGCAGAAATAAAGATTATGGAGACTAGGCACCTGTGTGGCTAGTCCAATATTTGGATTATGTGATTCACACTACACCACCTTTTGACAGACACTTCTTTTATGCTTTTGTAATTAATAGGTTTTTGTTTCAAGCCTAGACACAGTTGCATTTGGGACGCTAACCTGTTTTCCTGGCAACAGTACACTAAATGCAGATTTTAAAAAGAGGTTTTATATAAATTGTGATCAAACAAACTACAGAGTAGTTGTGTGCATCATGAAGTAACATGCCTATTTATTTATAGTACTCTGGGGCTAGTGAACCTGCAATTAATCACTTCTTAAAAGTTATCAGTTGTATGAGAAATTGAAGGTAGAGAGAGAAGAGAAAAGACTCGTGTAAATCTGTATACATCGAGCTGCCTAAAAAGGGAGACATGCCTGCCTGATTGCAAGAACTGTAGAATGATTTCTACTTTCTAACTTAGACTACGTCTACACTACGAGATTAATTCGAATTTAGATAATTCGAATTTGGGAAACAGATTGTATAAATTCGATTGTGCGCGGCCACACTAAGCACATTAATTCGGTTTTTAACCACATTAATTCGGTGGTGTGCGGCCACACTACCCCATTAATTTTAACCACATTAATTCGGTGGTGTGCGGCCACACTACCCCTAATTCGAATTTACAAAATCGATTTTGGTGCTACTCCGCTCGTCGGGGTGGAGTACAGAAATCGATTTTAAGCACCCTTTAATTCGAAGTAACTGGCTCCGTTGTGTGGACGGGTTAAGGATTAATTCGGATTAACGCAGCTAAATCCGAATTAAAGTCGTAGTGTAGACCAGGCCTAAGATGCAGCTTTGTCACTTTAACATCAAGAGTAGATTGGAGTGATGAGTGGAAAGGTAGTAACTGGAAAGGGAGTATAGATAAAGCATTCACTTATATTGCTTCCACCAGAAAGTTTAGACTGGTTATCTAGAATGTGCATTTATTGGTCATGAAGGATTAGTTTGGAGCAATTTAGTGACTCTTGAACAGAGAGAGAAAAATCCATATTACTAAGGCCTTGACTACACTAAAAAAAGATTTGCTATTCCAGCAACCCTTTCTAGTGGAGGTGCAGCTTATACCAGCAAAAGAACTCTTGCCATTATACCACACTTCTGACATAGCTCTGTTGGCAAAATGTTTAAGTATAAATAAGGCTTCAGTCTCTGACTGCTCAGATGGTAATCCTTTCTGAACAAAGGTCTGATCCTCTACTCCTTGCTCATGCAAAAATCCCATTTAGTCTGGAATAAGGGGTGCCAGACTGGGCAGAAAAAGAGCAGCATTGTTGTTGAAGATGTTGGTCCTGCTCTACCTATAAGAAAGGGGCTCTATTAGTAGTATTGGTGTAATACCTCTTTGGGTCCTTCAAGGGAGAGCTTTTTCCTCAAAATGACTTACTGTGGACAAGAACCTGGTTGATCTGGCTATTGCTAGGCTGGTGCTCCAAGTGATACTTTGTGTCTCAGTAGAGATCCAGGTTAGATTACTCTGGGTCTATGTGTTTGTTTGTTACATGGATGGGATGTACCATAGAAGCTGTATGCAGTAGGTCTGGGGAGGGATGAGAGAAGGGAGCTCCTATCTGCTGTAGCAGTTCCTCTGATCTAGGAATGGCTTTGATGCTCAAAAGGAAATTCAGTCTTTGGGCTTGTATACACTGGCACTTTACAGTGCTGCAACTTTCTTGCTCAGGGGTGTGGAAACCCCCCACCCCTCGAAGCGCTGCAAGTTTCAGTGCTGGAAAGTGCCAGTGTAGACAGGGAACCAACGTTGGTAGCTGTGCTCCCAGTGCTGGTAGCTATTCCCCTTGTGTAGGTGGGTTATTTTATAGCGCTGTGAGCGCTCTCTCCCAGCACTGGTGCCGTGGCAGAGCTTTCATGTTGCTAGTGAAGACATGCTCTTTACTTCCTCCTTTCTTGGAGCGTGAGGGTAGCTGAAATGCAGATATCCTTGTAAAGACCTTTTTTAAATAAAAAAATGTAGGAATCTACTAAATACAAGGTGCTATCAGTCTATATCCCAAATATACAATAATTGACATTGTTAACCAATTTCACAACGCCAACATCTTATTTCAGTTTAATCTGTGGAAATGTAGCTTACTGTACAAATTTGTGTGTAAATAAACTAGACTTCAGTTACTCTAGAGGTTTCAAGTTACTGACACTTTAAATTTCCCCAAAAAGAAAAAACGAGAGACTAGTTTTCCAGCCAGGATTATTTCTCTTCCCCCCCCCCCCCCCCCCCCCCAAAAAACTTCCTTCCTTCCACTCTTCATCTTTCTGAGAAGAAACAGGGAAAACAGGGCTGGACTTTACGATGCTGTCCAGTGCTTGTTTCTGATTTGAATTGGAAGAAATTGTACTGTAACTTTAGTCTAATATTATGTGCTAAATTTGACAATGGCTGGTTTAGCTAGGTCTTCCAGTTTATGTATTGAACTGTGGTTGTAGTAAAAAATGGTTACTAAGCAACAGAAACAGCATATGTTTCTAATTATCTAGCCTTCTCAGTAATCACACGGGAGCTGAGAAATGACGTATATTGGCGCTTCAATTTTCTTCTGGCCACAACCTTCCTCTTTGTAGATAATGTAACTGTAAATTGTTACCTCAAAAATGCCTGTATGTATTGAAGTCCCCCACAACAGTTAATGAATAAATGTAATATTCTAATCTTAAAATGCTTTTCCTTTGTGGGTTCTAGAAATAACCAGAAATCTTTGTTTTGAGTACAATTTAGCTATATTAGTTTGCAATCTGGAGACTTCCATGTAATTGTACTCAGTAGGAAAATCTTCTGTTTTTTAGGGCTTGATGATGATGAATGCGATCTTAAAGGTAACTGCAGTCCTTCAACTCCCTTCCCCCCCACCCACCCCATTAATAGGATGCAGTGAATGGATTAATTGTTCTTTTTTGATACATCAGGTGGGGACACAACAGTGATTCAGGGAAATGGTGATATAGCAACAGCTGAAACACAGACTACCATGATCAATGGCTATACTTGCAGTGACTGCAGTATGCTTTCTGAACGGAAGGAGGTCCTCACAGCGTACTCTGCTTCTCACATGCCATCTTCAAGAATTTACTCTAGGGATAGAAGCCAAAAATATAAGTCTAGTAAGTGATTTTCTTCCTTTTTGTTTTTTGTGGTATTGTAAATGTCTTGTTTATTTGATGTATAAAGCTACATGTATTTGGAGGGTATAAAGATTTTTTTTTTCCCTGTTGAATTTAACAAGGCTAATTGAATTCTAAATACCAATTAGCATACATCCTATGATTTTTTTGTTTGTATCAAGCTACACTTTATGGAGTTGATGTCTGCTGTGCACCAAAAGTTGACCATATGAATTTTCCACACAGTTACAGGAATATAAATGTGCCACATCAAAATAAAATGATACGGAATCTGGCAGAAAATAGTTCATACTTTCAAATTGATTAGGCTCCTAACATGGTGTTGTAGACAGTATTGGTTCTTAGCAGTAGATGATTTTCCTTTACACTTCATTATAACAATGAGGGTCAGGTTACCATTTTGTTACTCAAATTCCGCTTTAAAACTCTTTTTTCCATTATAACTCACCAGTAATAGGAGATCAAAAGAGTTAAACAAAAACAACCAAACATAATCAGCAAGTTGTTTGTTTTGTTTGTTTGTAAATATCATCTGCTCTATAGAAAGATCTATTTTTTAAAAAAAATCCCTTCTATTGTTTTCTCTTTCCTTCTATAGACTCTAATTTTTATTGTGTTCTGTAAGTTAGGCCCTCTTCTCAGACCTTAGATCTAACAGGGCTCTAATTTTTTCTGAGGGAGGACCCAAAATGGAAAGGCTGTGGCTTCAGCAGTCTTCCTTCTCAGTGTACAATTTCTGGAACTTTTTCTTAAGTATGGCTGCTGGCTACCTATATGGAGTTCTGCTTTTCCAGGCTAATCTACTCCCTTTGGATATTGCTCTTGTTAAGAGCCTTCCTTTGGAAGGCAGAAAGTTTGACATCCTTTACCATCCCAACGCCTCATCTGTATTCTTTGGTTGTTGGTAGTCTCCTCAAAGATCAGTTTAGGAGGAAGGCATGCTCTTTTGTTGCCCTCGTTTTCAGAATTGTGGGTTGTTTCAGTTGCTATCCCTTCTGGGCCAAGGTGTGACCCTTGTTGTAGCATATCCTGAATGGTAAGAAGTCAGTTTCTTGACTCTCTTAGGGAAACTCAGGAGGTTGCAAGGGAAATTATTTAGATTGTAAGCTCTGTGGGATAAGGGCTGCCTCTTGCTATATGTTTCTACAATAGGACCCTGATCTTACATAAGTTTAATAAACTTTCAGTATTTAAATGGGACAGTGGAGTCTAGAAATCTTTCTTTTTTAATACCATCTCTCTTCTACACAAAACTCTCGGGAGAATCGTGCGAGAGTCCCCATTTGTGAGGATACTTCAGCAGTTGAAACAAAGATAGCCAAATGCTGGTTGGCTACAAAATACCAAAGCTTTTAAGAAAGCAGGAGTACAGGGATGATTGTGCTAATTATTTTTTTTATGTGTGTTCCAAAGTGGAGGAGAAGATACAGAGGAAAAAGTCTAGTAGTAACTGCCTTGAGTACTAGAAAAGCTTTGTATTTGGCTTCCTTCCACTTGGAAGTATGAAGGGGGAGGAGGAGAAAACGCTCTCTTCCTCCCTGCCCCCTATTTCAACAAGAATTCAACTTAAGCCCCTTTTTGTTCCAGGTTGGGATTTTGAGATGCTAACTGTTCATGGGTTCAGCATGGAGAAATCCTGAGTTCTGAAGATAAGAAATTAATTACAATTTAAATGTTGGCGAAAGTGATTAGCTGTCTTCAAGTTTTCAATCCCATTTAACCAGGAAAGGCTTGTAGCTTGAGCTTTGCCCTGGGAAAATAGTCACTCCAGACCATGGTTTAGGCATGCCAGCATTCCGGGAACTTTCACTGTTGTTGCTTTAGGTATACTTAGCCATAGATAAATGGGGAAGTTCAGCAGTAAGGCCTGTCAAGCCAGCACCACTCATAGTTGTTACACTTCCACAAATTTTGTATCTCTGGATAAGTAACTAAAATTTTAGCCATTTCTAGCTTGGTATCAACAGGTGGAAATGCAAGTAGTTTATAAATGGAGAATTAAATTGTGTAGGGAAATAATTTTGTATTCACGCTTTTTTAATAGGAAACACCCCTTTCTACATGAATAAGATTCTACGATTGATCAAATATACTGCAACATCGTTTGCATCACTGTTAGTGCAACTATTTCAAATGGTTTTGCTGAACCTGAGTTGTGAATTTAAAGGTACCTTTTTAGTGGTCTTCCCTTCCTGTGTCTCCTCCAAAGCCACTACCTCAGAAAAAAGCACAGAGCTTTTTATTTGTGTGGCTTTTCATCCATTTCACCTTCTGCACCATGGTGTCTTCCATAGTAATTTGGCTGGTTTCTCTTATGCTCACGTGCTGTCCTTGCACCTTTTTTTTCCTTTGGAAGTGTTCATATACAGGTATATATGGTAACTGTGGTTTTTCTGTTTTGGTCTTTTTTTTTCTTCCCAGGAAATTGCATGGGCAGGGGGAGGTGGGAAGGGGGTTGACACTGCCAAACTGTAATTTTTTCAGTGTTTTCAAAATGCAGTTTTCTTGTTTCCTCTAGACTTCAGCTTCATGTTCCTAAATCTGTTTGTTTTAGTTCTGCAAGGTTAAGTCTCCTCATTAACACTTTCTCTGCAGGCTATCTGTTTGTGTGGGATAACTTCGGTCATGTGGTGCTTATTGCCTGTCCCTCGGGGTATGTCTACATAACAACTAGACACCAGTATCAGGCCCATGCCAGCCAGCTCAGGCTCCCTGTGAGGTGGGAGGGACGAGGCTCCAGCCCAAGCCCAGAAGTCTACACAGCAATGAAATAGTCCCACAAGCCCAAGTTGGCTGGCACGGGCCAGACGTGGGTGTTGAGTTGCTGTGTAGTTATACCCTCAGAGTAAATCTTCTAACTATTATGTTAAAGTTGACAGAAAATAACTGTACCCTTCATGCTCAGCTGAAAGGGATTCCTCATCTTCCTCCCACTCCTTCAGTAATGCTTTTTCTGCCTTTCTGATATCGGGAATGTCTGGTCTCTCCTGGATCCTCCACTAAAACCAGGGAAGTGGGTAGCACTTGGTCTGCAACTGAAAGGATGGGGGTGTTCAACAAAGTTGTTTTTTTGAGTAGAGTATTTGAACTAAATAGGTGTAAAGCAGTTTTGAACACTGAATAAAAATAGCTGCTCCTCCTGTCGCATCCTCACGTAATCCATGTTTCAGTGGCTACCTGGTGAGGCTTGAACTAATTCTCCATTGCCAATAGGGTGTTCCACGAAAAACTGTAGATTACTAGATCTGAATTTGAGATTTTGCATTAGAAATTCAGATCTTATCTAATCAAGCTTTCCTGGAAGGTGCTACAGACAAATGGAGAACTGGTAAGTTTGACTTCCCAGCCACCAAGCAAGTAGAACTCAAAATTAAGCATTCAATTAAAAACTGCTTCCCCAAATAATTAATTAATTGTGTGTGTGTGTGGGGGGGGGAGTGGTATGTGAGTTAAATAGGTGTTTAACAATTGCACTGTTTTGGATGCAGCCTTCAGTTAGGGGGCAAGTACCCAATCGACTTCTAAGAAGACCGCAGCAAAACCAGGAAAGAATAGACTAGACTTAGTTAATATTTGTAAGGCAAAAAACAAGAAGGAAAAAGGTTTGACCCACAAGGTAGGGAGGCCTCCTCTAGGCATCATAAAGTTGCAAAAAATGCACACATGCATGCTCTTTGCAAGTCACCTTACACATCAAATACCTTTTTAAGGTCTCCTGTAGGTGGCTTGGCTTTATAACTAAATAAATCACGTCAGTTTGCTTGTTAAGCTAGCTATCTGAAGTTTTGGACTCCAGAGAGTTAAATTCTATACCCTCTTTCTGCATGTATTGCAGCTCACTCGAATTACTGTGGAAGTATGAATGTAAAAGACTTTCTCAAAGAGGATGGCCATCTTGGTATAAATGGGGAATCATTGTGTAAGTATGGTTGGGTTGTTGTTGGTTTGGTTTTTTTTGTCTTTTAGCTTTGGGTTGGAGTCCTGGATGTCACAGTGACATCTAGATTATATGAAACAACTCTATAGAAGTTGTATACCTGAACAGTAGTTTAGTGTTTTTAATTTAGACACTAAATATTAATACACAAGTGTATTGCTGCAACATTTTCTATAGGAGCAAATATCTGTGGGATTTTGTCTTATTAATCTTTCTTGCCTACCTTAGTTCTTGGTTTTGGAAAATGATACTGTGACATAACTGGAACATGTCTGTCTTGTTAGTAGCTTTATTGGTTAACTTGTCACCATTAATTGATTGTTACCATAACCAACAGGTGATGACTGTAAGGGGAAGAAACATCTTGAAACATACACAACAGTCCACATGCAATCCTCAAGGTCTAAAAGGGTAGCAAGGACCATTTGGCACACCTTTTCTTATGCAGGTTGACTTGCACCTTTTTTTCGTTTGCTTTTATTTTACATCACAACCTCACAAATGTTAATCACTCATACTGCTTTGTGTTTTTAATTTAACTGTAATTTTCAAAGTAGATTAGGCTGAATTAACTGTAAAAATGTTCTGGAAGATTAGTTACTCTTCTACTCCATGTGTTACTTGCTACAATATTAGACTCACTAGATTAGGAAGGAGCTTGGCAGATATAATTGTTTACATATGGCACAATCGCTATGAAAGGACGTTACAGTAATTTATTACCATATGATGTGTATTTTAAAGTATTAAATATAAAGCAAAAGTTTTTAGTTTTTTTTTTTTTTTTTAAGCTATACCTTAGGTAAGTGTATACTTCTGGAAGGATGGAAAACAGGATTTAAAGAGAAAAGGGACATTAAGATACTTCTATACAGGGTATTTTATTATTTTGTACCCTGTTTTTATTTTGTGGTAGCCAGTTATTGCAGGACTCTCATGTAGTTAGTATACTATCTATCCTATGAAATGGGTCTACTAATGCTTGAATAGGCACAGGCATCAAGATTCTTTAGATCTATTTGCTGTCAATCTATTTTCATGCAGCAAAGAAGAATAGTGAGAGACATTTCTTCAGTCACCTAACTGGTTTTATAAAATACTGGGCTGTAACGTTTGGTGCCCCTCAGAGACTGGGCATCACATCTCTGCTAATCTAAAGTTTAGAATTCCCCTAAACGTATCTATAGAAATAGAACAGCAACAACAAATCTACACTTAGTGTCGGATGCAAAGGCCATTAATCTTTCCATTGACTTCAGTGGGCTTTGGGTCAGGCCTTTGAAAAACCAACTGACACTGTCATACCATAAAACACAGAGCTGGATTTAATTATAAAAATGAACAATCATTTACCTCATTACTTGTAATTTACTTTCAATAAGGCATATTCTTTTCTTATTCTTATGCTTCTCAATATTGCCTCTTGTTAGTGAGGATATTATGGTTAATATTTTTTAAATAATGATTTTGAAGAATTGGTTCTTGAAGTTTTAAATGTTCCTTTTTCTATGCCCACATTTATCTTGCCAACCCAGATACCAGAAACTTGCAGTGCATACTTGAAGACAAAACCAAGAAACTTTGAAAGGGTTGCCTGACTAAAGTATGCACTTGTGTTTATACTAAACAGTGAATGGTTGAAGAGTATTAATTAGGACATTTTTCTGACAGAATATTGTGCCACAAAACATAGGCTCTTTGTATTCTGAAAAGATGGTATTTTAATTACCCAGATGATAAAATCTGGAAGTTGAACCGTCTGTGTACTAGCATATTGTCTTTTTCCTTTTAATGGTGTTAGCGCCACTTATGTCCATATTTTGTCTTATTAGCAGTAATACTCATTTTGTGTATAATGGTTTAAAAACTACTGGAGGATATGCACTAAAATGACATTGTATGTAATTCTCATAACTTCAGAAGCTAAAGAATCTCTGCTCTACTGCTTTTATTGCGAACAATGGGTCAGGTTGTCTGTATATACATTACACATATATAGTTCATTTGTTATACTCCAGGTTACTTTGTGCTACAAGTGTTGCGAACAGTGGGAGCAACAGGATGGTTTATGTCTCGGAAGATGTTATCACTACTTTGGCTGGCCATTGTTTCTCCAGGTTACTATCTTGAACTCTGTTTTTGTGCTTTTGCATGTTATCTGCCTCTGCTGGCAAACTAGGCGTCTACACTATGTGATTGCCTCGCTGATGCTGACTCAACTGTGCTTTGGATGGTACTTTACTGTTTGTAAAGGCTAAACTATTTAGTGACAGGATATATCTGTGTTCACAAATTCAATGGGAGATTAACAAGGCTGCTTCATATGAAAGGCAACATGTCTAATGATTAGAGCAGACAACAGGGGAATGAGGAAAACTGGGATCTGTTTGATTCTCCCATTGACTCCCCATGGCTTTAGGAAACTTGCTTAATCTTGTAGTGCCATGGTATCCCTATAATCAAAATTAATATAATGCCTTTTTGAAGCTCATAGAGCCCTTTAGTTGAAAGGGGTTATCCAAGTGCAAAGCACGATTAAACATAGCTGAAGGGGTGTTGTGTTTTAACCTCATGAAAGTTAGTTATTGCTTTCCTAAACAAATTTCATCTTCTTGCATGGCTGTTTTTTGTGCTGAGTAGTTGATATTGCATTGCAATACATAGTTGTGATATAAATTTAGATGAAAACAAGTTGCATGTGTTTCCTTTCACCTATATCCATCCACCCCAACAATCTGTTTGTTGCTCAAAACATTTTCTGCCATATTTGCATGTACTTCTGCTTGGTCTCTCTTAGTATATTCTGTAACAATTACATTTTTAGTTCATCAAATACGTCCTTTCTCTTATAGGGAAGGCAGCTTCTGGGGTATTCTGGTGGCTTGGAACTGGATGGTATCAACTTATTACTCTGATTTCTTTGTTCAATGTGTTTCTTCTTACAAGGTTTGTGAATTTATTTTTTAAACAGAATTTTCTTCCCTAAGTTACAGACTTGTTAGATTTGTGCTGTAACAGTTGTGATTAAAATGGGTGAAATTATCCTAGTTGAAGAATACAAGGTATAATGTCTGTGACAAAAGGAGAAAGCAAACAGCCTGTGTGTGTGTGTGTGTGTGTGTGTGTGTGTGTGTGTGTGTGTGAACAAGGGAGGGAGAGGAAAAGCTTTACTATTTAGAAAGAGAATTGCTGAGGAAAGAATCTATGTATAGCTTTAGAATCATACACACTTCAGCAAAAAGATGATCTGACAATATTCATTAATATTCTAATAATGGGGGAACACACATGTATGTCAGTATATGTAATATGCCTTTCTAAATAAAAGTTGCTGCACATCTTTCTGTACAGAGCATATATTTTCATTTTAAATATGAGGTACTGGGTGAAGCGATTAAACCGCTACATAGCAAATAGTAAAAATTGTTAGACCGGTTACACAGGTCTGTTGGCCACAGATTAAGGAATAAGCATAATGAATTTGTCAAAGTAGTATACTTCAGTACTTTTCAGATGCATAGTGTGTGTGTGTAATGTGTACTACAGGAAAAAGCATGGTATTTCTATGTAGCCAAAACTTAAGCTAGATCAATCTAAGATGTGAATAGGGCAGTGTTTCCATATGCTGTTGAATTCTAAACAATGTGAAGACACTTCACTGTAATGTAAACTGAACTAACCTCTGTCATGAGGTACCATTATTTATATTCGTATGCTGTCTATTATACTTCATGAGTTGGAGTCTGCTTTTTCCTGTGCATGAGTAACTTCCATTCCACTAACACCTGTGGACATACATATGTATTTACAATGAAGAAAAGAGAAACCCAAGTACCGAAATGTGTGTGTTAATGGGTACAGCTTTGTAAGCCTGACTCTCTCATTCTAAGATGCTATATAGATATGGTCATGTCAGGTTCAATATTTAGGTACAAAACAAAATTACTAAACGAAGTATCACTCGGTTAAATATAAGTTGTTCGTTTTTCTTTTTTCCAGCATATTTTTGGGGAAAAAATGTTACTATTTGGGCAAGATACTATTGCTGATTTCATAATATATCAGCATTTCTTGTGATACAATCCACAGAATTGAGCTCTAAATGTTTAAAATTGAATCTCATGTTTAGGTTTATTTCATGCTAATGCCTCGACCAGTTATAGAACACAGTTAAAAATGATAGACCCATTCTATGTCTAATTAAGTTAAATTTACTTCTCTGTTTCTAGATGCCTTCCAAAGATTTACAAGTTGTTACTGTTTCTCATCCCACTGCTGTTTTTGCTAGGTATGTGAAGTGTTGGTATATTGCTGCTAGTGGAAGCTGGTGAATAGTTATTACAAATGTCTCAAACTAGCATTTTTAGGTGAACTTGATGTTTATGAAAGATGTCCAGCTAACAGCACAGGAGATTGAAGTTCTGTATGCTGAGAGCAGCAATTCAGGGATTCCCCAACACTGCCCTGCTAGCGTGCTTCCCTTCTGACATGGAAAGAATATCCCTCGTTGTGAGAAGGCAGGTCAGTTTCCGTACCCCTTCAATACGTAGACCACCTCTGAAGGGGACTACAGGACAACCAGTTGACGACCAGGAACTGGAATGAGCCCATTAAGACACTTCACATAGATTACCTGTTGATGATTTGTTAAATAAGTCTAATTGCATTATTATTGGCAGTGCTTATAGTCGACAGTTACAGTGGCCCAACGTTTTCCTTTATAAAACACTCTTTTTTTGGTTGTTGTAACTCTCTAACTTAAACATTTTGGGCTGAATATTCCATGCCAGATGTCTACCCACGGGTGAATTTTTTTATCAAGTGTCACCTAAAATGGTTCAGTCATTTCTGAGAACGAAGCTAAGGAAAATTGCTCCTCACCATGTTAAAAATCTTGCAGCTCTTTAGAGCTTCTCAACAAGTGTCTCAATTCTTTGGAGCAGGGACTTGTATTTTGCCAGAGGGATTGCTTTAGTGATGGGATAATACTGCCTAACCTCATGGGTATTGTGAAGATAAGTGCATTAATGTTTGTAAAGCACTAAGATACTACCATGAAAACACCATAGAAAAACTCATAAGGAAATTAGTAATTCTGTATTCAGTGCAGGATTTGGATGGTGTGCAACAAGTAAGACATAGGGCCACACATAGAACAATGAGGATAAAAAAGAAATATTGAAGTGTGCCATTCAGTGAGTGCAATGCATCTTGTGCACTTACCTTCCCATGGCTCAGTATGTGATCATGTGAAGATTGTATCATAATGCATAAACATAAGAAGTCTAAATTCAGGTTGTACAAGCAACCTTAACTCTGGCATTTCCTAACCTTTGAGTGATTAGTTTGCAACCTTAACACTCTTAAACATAGTTTGTTTGTTTGTTTTTTTAAATCTAGTTTTGTTTAGACTTTGGTAGTGCCCACAATGTGAAGTGCACTTTCCAAAAACGTAACACAGCCTCTGTCCTGAAGTAACTGCTTTAAAGTATTAATCCAAATTATCATAAAATCCGAGATTGAACCTCCTTATTAAAAACAATTTTTGCTTTTCGTTTTTCTTTGATCTTCTTGCCTAAGGTATATGGTACTGGGGCTTTGAAGGCTTCCTTTCATTACTGCCTGCACTCAATTGGACAAGCATACGTCAAACACAAAGAATAGACGAACCTGTGCAGATTCTTAAACCACATCCTGATTCTTCTCGCTATGTCCAGCCTCCAGAGGTAAAAGGCATCTTCTTAACTCTTGGCTACTGGATATTTCCAATAGCTGAACTGTAATTCAGGAATAATGGGGGAGTAAATTACTTAAATTTGTTACTTAATTCTTTTATATATAAATCTTCACATTTTAGGGTACCATACAGTTATTTGATTCTAGTCGTATGAGTGAACTGGAAAAGCAAATGGCCTTCATGTCTGACAGATGTCATCACAATGATGAAGAATATGGCAAAGTGATGCTACAGCTTGAGAAACTTCAGGATCAGGTTGCCCAGATGAATGACAAAAGTGAGATGTTGATACTAATAAAAAATGTAATGGGCCAACATTTTAAGGAAATGCAATCTGAGGAAACGGCACATTCAACGGTAAAGATAAAATGAGTGTTTCTGATGGTTTCATACATTGATTAGTGTACTAACCCTAGTGTGCATTTATCATCCAAATGATATGTAAGATTTTTTTACTTTGTATTTAAGAGCCTATGTTAGAATTAATAGAAGTAGTTGAAGCTGAGAATGGGAATTTGAGTGTAGCTGGAGTGTGAAATTACTTAACTGCTTATTTCCTTTCTTTGTTTTTTAAGGCCTACATCAGTGCAATAGTCTAGCAACTTTAATTAAAAGTTAACATACTTCTTGTGTTGGGTTGTAAATCAGAATACACCTCTACCCCGATATAACGCGACCCGATATAACATGAATTCGGATATAATGCGGTAAAGCAGTGCTCCGGGGGGGGCCTGCGTACTCTGGTGGATCAAAGCAAGTTCGATATAACGCAGTTTCACCTATAATGTGGTAAGATTTTTTTGGCTCCTGAGGACAGCGTTATATCGAGGTAGAGGTGTATTTGCATTTTCAGCTATCCCCTTCTCCAGTCTAATGTATACCCGCTTGTAATCAATGCACTTATTTGAGTTGATGCTTGAATAAATCATTCCTAAAACAGGGAGTACTCGCCTCCCAATCCTTGAAGCGTTTGAAACTAACTCCCAGCTTTTCTTTTTTAACCAACAAAAGGCTGTGGATGGTAGCCCAACATAATGACCTGCCATGTACCAGAGCTAAGGATTTCAGCAACTCCTGAATCTTGCTCTTTAGGCAAGAGGCACTAAAACAGATGCTGGATGTCTTTAGGATGTGAGGAAGGGGGAAGAGACAGAGCTCTGTTTAACTTGCACTGCCTAACTTTTGTAACAAAAATAATAATCCTAACGTAAGTGTAAAATTATGGCACCGGAAATAAGAAAGAAGGCCACAATTGTATGAAAGGGTTTGTCACTTATGAAAAGTCAAATGCTTAGAGTAGGCTGTATTTGTAAACACGTTTTTTACTTTTCATTCTGAACATAAATGTGTATAAACCTTTTGATGCTAGGGACAGTATTTATAATAGCCTACTACTAATAAACTTCTTTCCTTCAACTCAGTCTTCCATTCTGACCCTCTGCTAACATTAGAAGGTGATGGATTGAATTTCCTATAATGCCTAAGTCATTTAGGAGCATTAATTTAATTGACTTTCAGTGGGATTTGAGCTCCTAAATTGGTGGTTCTCAACCCATTTACCATTGTGGACCGCATATGATCTCTGTGTTATGTGGGTCACATTCTCTCTCTCAAAAAACCTGTATGGCTGTGAGGCTGTCACGTGGGTCGCAGCTGTGTGCTGATTGGGCTGCAAGCGGCCCGCTGGTTGAGAATCACTGTCCTAAATCTTTTTAGAAAAATCTCATCTAACGTTTCATGTCACAGATAACTTTCAGTACAAAACCAGAAACATTACAGGAAACAAGTTGGATAGGCTACTAAGTAATATCCTATATAAGAGGTCAAATCTTAATCTGACAAACTGTGTTTTTCCACAAAAAGGGCTTTTACTAGCCCATATTCCCTTTAATTAATTGGCTGCCCAATTTGGTATTAGGCTCTAGCTTTGATGCAGCATATGTAACTCAAGATTTCTGCTGATATTGCCCCACCAACTGGCAAGCAGTAATGTAGTTGTGTAGTTTTGTCAGCAGTACTGCCTGCCCCCTTCTTGTGTTCTTGATCTCACAGAACTAGTCTAACATAGCATAGCTTGACATCGAAAATCAATTGGACTTAAATGACTTAAGCATTTTTCAAAAATATTTAATCCTTGGTTTTTATGCACAAAGTATCTGGCATGATCACAACATGAAAGTAATGATTTTACTGAAAATATTAATAGCAATTTGACTATTTTGTTCTCAATAAGTAAAACATTTTTTCCTGTTTTTAAGACTGATCTTCTGGCTTTACACCAAGAACATGAATTGCGCATTTTGACACTGGAAGGCCTCATTAGAAAACTTTCTGCAAAATCTGAGGTACTGAAAGGCTCTTTCCTTCCTACTTACATATAGTGAGTCCAAAGCGTAGCCTCTTTACAAAATAAATGGAGTAAACTTCAGTCAACTATAGAAATGTTGCTTAGTAAACTTTTCCCAACATCTATCTTGCACCACTCCAGTTATCTAGTTTGTTTGCACTTCCCAAATTTTCTTTAAAATTGCCTCTTCTTGTTTCTGGAGAGGCTGAAGACAAGACAAGTTTCTGTCTGCCGGTGCAGGAAGCTGAAGATGTTTCATATTTGCACATCTGAAGTGACTATCAAAGTAAAAACATTAAAAAAAAAAAACCCCTCTTAAATAACTGAATTCAGATTTTTAAAACTGGTATTCATGTTAATGAAGCAGGTTTACAAGAAAAACTGTTTAGTCCTATTGCCTTTCACTTGCCCTGGAAAATGAAACTTGAATGGTCAGCACCACTCTAAGGAGCTTGTCTTTGCTGCAATAGTTAGCTTGAGTACACTCCAGTGAGGGCAACCTCTCTCCAGAAAAACCCTCTGGAATTACACCAGGTGATTTGATTATCAGCACAGAATGACTGGATTAGCAGAGTGATTGGATTAACTGCTGAGGAGTTGTTGTAATTTAAGATGGTTGCATTCCCACTGTGTTACTAGCTTGAGCATCAGCATCACTCAAACTTCAACCCACCCCCAACAGGCCAGCTAGCTTGCTTAAAGCACTATTTAACTCAAATTAAAGATTTTTGTATGTGGACAGGAGTTGTTAGGGGTAACACTTGAGTTATAACCCGAGCTAACTGTGCTGTGAAGACACAGCCTAATTCTTTCATTAGCATAATACATTTAACTTCCACAACTGCAGACAAATGCTTAAATAAAAGCTAATGTTATTGAATTTTGTTTACATTTTGTGAAGACTTTTTTATTTTTCACATGAAAAACAAGTCTGGCTCAATACAACAAATTTCCTTATAGGTAAAGCTAAGATTTTTGTCAGTTATTTTTTGTAAAAGTCACGAACTGGTTACGGGCAATAAACAAAAATTCATGGAAGCCCATGACCTGTCCCTGACTTTTACTAAAAACAACTGTGACAAAATGGGGACAGAGGAGGGTCCAGCACCCACTGCTGCTGTGGCTCCAGGGTCTCTCCCGCTCCCTCCCCCCATGGCGGCTGGGAGCTCCAGTCCTGCCGCTCCAAGGCTGAAGTGGAAAATGTCACAGATTCCATGACTTCTGAGACCTAATCTTAGCCTTACTTATAAGTACAGGTCTCTTTGTATTGGCACAGCCTGGACTAGTGCCAAAACCTGTTTGAGGTCCCAGTGTCTGGTGCTTTGTTTTCTGTGCTGTATGAACCAGAGTTCTGAGATCTCTCTCGCATGTTCCTGAACGTTTCATACCTAGGATCAGTACTGGTTTCCCTAAATGTAGATCTCCATTGGAATGCTGTACAGGGATGGGAGCAGATAGCTCTGGAGATCTTTCACCTCATTTACACCCTTCCCCTTCCAAAGCCACACTTTGTGGTAACTGTCCTGTAACAAAGGAGAGCTAGGAGATCACAACATCTTAGATAAGCTATGTGGGATCTCTGCAGAGTAGTACCTGGTGACTTGTACTCCCATTCCCTCATACAAGGAAGAAAACATTTAGGCCCCTGTCAACTAGAGATCCAAACCCAGGAACCTATCTCTGACCTCTTGCATGGCAGATTGTGCCAATGAACTGGGCTACTGCATTTTTAATAGTCCTATTGATCTCTACTAGCTGTCTATTTTTGGTGGGGTGTTGTTTTTTTTAAAAGCTACATATCACTCTTCATCAGATTCTGATCAATAGAGCGGGTAATTTGGCGTAGTATGGTTTATACAAATGCATGTACAGAAACATTAAACTAAATTATTTAGGAATGTAATCTTATATGGGTGCTGCCCAAGCATGTCCTCTTCATGTGGCAATTATCCTCATTTGCAATCTTGAAGTTAAAGAATGCACTTCTTAAAACAGATTTTTCATATCTATCAGGACATCCAGAAGGAACTTGAACTAACCCAAACAAGAACAGTGAGGTATGACTACTGTCTATGTCTAATATGTTGCATTTTGAATCCTGATACTAATTGATGGTGGTAGGAATCGTTCACTGAACTACAATGGTAACTATCCTTTCCTAATGCCTGTTGTATGTCAGTTGAGTGGTTTTTAAAGTTTTGTTGAAGTGTTTGTCAGCATGTGTTACCTTTTTATAATAGGTTGGTGGAGATTCTAGACATCAGTGCAAGAAGACCATCTCTGAACAGTCCCATATCCTACCCCCAATATCTGACCATTATTTAAGCACCTTATTTCTCTAGAACAGTACGAGCATAAATTCACTACCACTCTAAGTGGGTGGCCAGAAAAAAAGAATTGTATTTGGCAGAGAAAATCTGAGGTTTTGGCATTCAGTTTCATTCTGCATTGGGATGAAACCAGGGCCTTTGGGAAAAAAATGAGACCCTGACCAAAATCTCCTCTGTTGGCGCTTTTCCACTCTGTATGAATAATATTGAGGCAAAGAGAGACTGACTGTAAATCAGTGGTTTGGACACTAACCTGTGATGTGGGAAACCCATATACAAGTCCCTGTTCTGAATCAGGAAGAATAAGAACTTGAAGCTGAGGATCCAACATCCTAGATGAGTGCCAAAACCACTGGGCTACTGATTAATGTGGGGTGGGTGTCTCTTGTTTTTTGGCTACAATTTCCATCCTAGATCTGAGAAGTTTTTCCTGACAAAAATTTTGTCAAAATTAACACGTTTCCACAAAAAGCTTCAGTTTTGAGTAACTGGCATTTTTCGACAAACATCTTAACAAAAAATTCCTGACAGCTCCCAAGAGTGAGGATTTTTGGAATTTTCTCAGAGACCACTTACTAAGTGGTAAGCAGTATACTTAAATAAAATGTGTTAAGAGACCAGTTCTGATTCCAAGGGACTCATGGAAATTCAATTTGTGTACCTTCTCAATTTCATCTACATTCAGTTTGTCAATCATCTTAATTTCTATTTTTGGATCACATGCTACTAGGACAGAGCAGCATTTTTCTCCAAGACACAACTATTTTGAAAAGAAATGGTGTGCTAGAACTGAGTACACATCATTTTAAATAAGAATTCAACTAATAAAATAGTTTTAGAATGATAAAGTTGATCTATTTTCCATTATCATATAATTTTTATATATATATATATATATATATATATAGAGCGAGGGACCCTGAAAGGTCATCGACTCTAGCCCCCTGCTTTCACTAGCAGGACCAAGTACTGATTTTGCCCCAGATCCCTAAGTGGCCCCCTCAAGGATTGAACTCACAACCCTGGGTTTAGCAGGCCAATGCTCAAACCACTGAGCTATCCCTCCCCCCATTGACCTAGTTTTGTCACATTTGTATTGTTTTGAAATACTTCTTGGAGGCCTGCCTTAGCCATACTATAATTTAGACCCTGCGTTTGATCTCCATTAACTAGTTTAAAATACTGTATACTCCATTAAACTAGTACGGCAAATTCATGTAAAAAGACATCAACTCTGGTTCTATAGAAACCTTACAGAATCCCACAAACCTACCTATGTCCTAATATTGCATTACCAACTAAGTAAAACCCCATAGATACTTAATTCTAGATTGGATTGACACTTTAGAATATATTGATTTAAAACAGATATTTAATATGACGATCTTTAAATAAATAATATTAATTTGAAAGATCATGCATTAGTAGGGTCACAAAGTCTATTTTTGGTTTTACCGTGAAGTTGTTCACTCTCTGTATTAGATAAGTGTCTTATTCTATCAAATATTTGATTTAATTTTGATTTGTTCTGACCTCTTGCTCTTAAATTATGACTTTTCGGGTTTACCAGTGGAAGTGATGAGCAAAACCAGCACCTTTTATCCAAGGTTAAACAACTAGAACTAGAATTGGCTCACATGAAGTCAGAACTGTTAACTCCACAAGGCTTGAAGACCTGCTGTGAGAAAGTAGATACGAGTCATGAAAAAGTAAGTTCTACAGTTGCCTCACTATAAAACTCTTGCCTTTGTCCACTTATGCAATTTTCAGTGGAATCTCCACAGGAAATACACTCCACTCACATTTGTTTGATTACACTGAAAAAAATACTTTCAAAAGACAACAGTATGCTAATTTTAACAGTAATGCTGATTGTTGAAGAAGCAAGTACTAATCTTACTAGACACTTAAGTTTATCTCTTGTTATGTATAAGTCTTAAATGGAACTAAAAGCACAGAGTAAATCTATTACACTGGTTTTGTGTATAGTATATACTCTAGAGTAGTAATTGGCATATGTTTATCTGTGTCCAGCTAATTTGTACAAATATAGAAATGCAATAAAATACGGTCGTAAAGCTATAGTTCAACTGAATTGGTTTAACTAATGTACAAATATAGTCCCTCTTTCTTCATTTGCAGCATTAAATCTGTAATTGTAAATTGGAACAACATGAGAGAACTGACATAAGGGGGTGTAATGTGGGTTTGTGATGTCTATTCCATAGTTATTAAAAGGCCATTAAATACTTACTCATTTAGTCGCTCTCAAGCACATGACCTCCCACATCAGAATCTAGGCTCCTATTCCATTGACAGTGGAGTTCATCTCAAAATAATTGATATAACATTGGAAGTGTTAAAAACTCATCTGGCTACCTATGAGAGATGAAATTGAAGAATATGTGGTTAATGCAGCTGTGAATCCACACCTGTGAAATATTCATCAATTTTCATATGTATTCTTGTTGAAGTCAAGCCCTGCATTTCAGAAAAAACATTTCAGCCTGGCTGCATGCACTTAGCACTTTCTTTTCGTTGGCCTTCATGGTGCCTCCTTTAAGGAATCCTAGTGGCCAGCATAAAAGATTATAAAGTGTGTCTGAGCCCTGAAGATGTAAATTGCACATAGTTTGCTAGCAATTTGTAAGACATTTATTTCACTGCCAGATCAAGTGACCGATTTGGATCTCCTTAGCTTTTTGAGTTGTTGAGCAATCTGGATTTCATATAGATGTGTAGAGTTTTTTCTCTCAAGATGATCAAACAGCTTTAGCAACAAAATACAACCTACAATACATAACTTGTCTCCTGGTTTAATGCACAGTTCTTGAAATAGTTGCTTGTGGTAACTTAGCCTGACTTTCTCTACTTATGATTTTAAAAGGGAAGATGGGAATTCTTTATTCACAGACTTCCATATTTAGTTTGTCTAATTCAGTGTTACGGGTTTTTTTTTTTTTTTTGTTCTCGATATTTTTACTTCAGTCTTCAGACCATTTACTAAACTATTAATCTATTTGTTCAGATTAAGGACCTTTTTACATTTGTATTTTACACTGTAATTCCAGAGGGGTTGGGGTAGTGGTGGTGATGTTTTCAGTGGGAGTACAGGAAGATGATGATATTGGTGGAGTAGAGAGGACTGATTAGGTGGCAGTATTCTCTCAGACCTGTTTGATCTCATTTATGGTTCTGCATGTAGAAAAGGGGTTTAGTATATTCTTTTTGTTGTTTGTCATTTTAGGTAATTTTGATTACTTATTTTGATAGGCCATGCTGTGTGTAGCTTAATTTGTCTGCCGACTTCTTTTGTGAAAAGGAACGCCTTTCATTTATTCTCTGGCTACATATTTACACAGCCTCTGAATAGTTTCTTGAGGTCCTCAGTAACTCAATCTACTTGTTGGGATTAAAATAAGGTGACAAATGTAGTGATGTTTTGAAGTATTCTTTTGTCAACTTAATCTTAACTCAGACCACCATGTCATATGTGCTTGCAGTACTGAATAATGGTGAGTCACACATAAGAAACTGAAATTGATAGAACCAGAAAAGTTTAACATAACTAATAACTTTTTGGCAGTAGTTTGGTAAGTCAGGGTGTGTGTTAGACTCTTTTAGGTTCTTCTCTCCCGACCCCACCAGTTGTTCCAAAGAGTTCATGTCCTGTGTTACAAGATTGCTCTCCCACCCACTCCCCGAAGGCATGCTATGCCAATGGAGGAGTTTTTACTGAAGTGCTTTACAAAGATGAAGATATATGAAAGTTACATTTATTTGCAGCTCTGAAAAACTTAAGGATTTTAAGCATACCGGTTACACAACTGTTCATTTTATTACTTCAAATGATTTGAGGATTAAATTATTTTGAAAGAGTATCCAAATAGTAACTGTTACCTATTGATGGATTTTACTAGGTAGATGCCCAGGTCAAAGAATCTGTCAAACTTATGTTTTTTGGTGACCAACAAGAAGACTTTTCTGAATCACTACTCCAATGGCTAACATCCAAATTTGTGAGCAAGAGCGATCTGCAGGTTTTGTTACGAGATCTAGAGCTTCAAATCCTCAAGAATATTACTCTCCACATGTCTGTTACAAACCAAAAGCCAACCTCTGAAGTAGTAACAAGTGCAGTAAATAATGCAGTGATTTCTGGCATCACAGAAGCGGTAAGCATTCTAAAATAAATGTTGAAAAATTTGGCTCATAACTTTATAGCTATTGTTACGTAGGGCAAAAGTTGTTTTTAAAGGATTTTATTGCAGTACATAGTTTGTCATGTCTAAATATAACAAGGTAATGAATATTGTTTCAAATAGGAAGTTTGAGGGAGATTAGAAATTTAATGGCAGTTAAGAAAAATCATCTAAAATGCATTGAAATTGTGCTTCATATAATACCTAAAGAGCTGTCAAAGAATTCACTTTGGTTTTCCACTGTTTCAGAAGGAGTTTAAATAAGAGGTTATATCTTTTGATTGTGGACAGCACTGTTTGGGTGCACGTGTTGCCCAAAAATAACATCCTTATATATATATATATATATTTTTTTGTGGTGATACAACTTAGGCCTGGTCTACGCTACAAAATTAGGGTGATGCAAGTCACTTTGCATCAACCAATTTGCACGTGTCTATGCTCAAATTTGTCTCCAGATGACATAAATGCCCTGTTAAAGTGACGCCATAAATCCACCTCCATGAATGGCATTGAGCCACAGTTGACCTACTGAGATAGATGCAGTGCGAGTGTAGACACTGCGTGATATGTCAATCCTAACAGTACTCCAATAGCTGTCTCACAATGCCTAATAGTGACTGCCTTGGACCCACAGTGAACTCCAATGCCCAGGGGTTACAGAGACTGGAATCTACCTTCCCACTTACAATACCCCCACTTTATTTTTGAAATGCCTTTTCCTGATTGCCCCACTTGGCAAGCACATCTACCAGTTCTCCCTTGTTGTTGTGTGTAACTGCCCTAACAACTATGTCAGCTCCGCGCACTAGACATGCTCATGTCTGGAGTAGACAAGAGGTATTCGATCTCCTGGGCCTGTGGGGAGAAGAGGCTGTTCAAACACAGCTATGGACCAGCCACAGAAATGTGAAAAAAATTGCATGGGGGATGCAGGCAATGGCGTATGACAGGGATCAGCAGCAGTGCCACATGAAAGTGAAAGAACTGCAGCAGGCATACAACAAGGCCAGGAAGGCCAACATTTGATCTGGTGCTGAGCCACAGGCCTCCTACTTTTACAACAAGCTGCATGCCATGCTTGGCAGAGTTCCCACCAGCACCTCGCAGACCACCATAGATACCTTGGAGGAGCCTGAGACAGAGACCCAGTCTGAACAATGAGGAGAAGTCGGGAGACATGGCAGGATGGGGGTCCAGCTATGCCATGAGCCAGGACCTGTTCGAGACTCCACTTCAGTCTGGCCAGTCCCATCAGCCAAGCACGGATGAACCTGGTGAAGGGAAAGGAACCTTGAGTAAGTGTGTGCATGCATTTCCCCTTACAGTATTTAAACTTAAAGATGGAGACCAGCCCATCCCCAAGTAAACAAGGCATAGGCATCTATTATTTTCATTGTTTGACTCTTATGAGAAGAGGTAGCAGTACAACAAACAGAGGTAGAGTTGGTATCTGCATTTCATTCCCCTGTTCGGTTAGGTGCGGGTGGGAGGAGAGAGCGAGCAGTTTGTGTACATAGAGGTGTCCCTTGTATCCTCCTGAGAGATCTCAATGACACTTACATGGATATACTCTGCAGTTATCCCCCAAAGGTTTCTAGGGGTGGCTGACTTTTTTTTTTTTTTTTTTTTTTTTATTCCTGCGTGGTGGGACACTTACCCACACACCTCCGTAAGGAGTTCTGCTGGCACAGTTGCAGTAAACAGGCTAGCGGCATAGGAACCCAGGTGGCTTTGGGATGCCAGCAGCAGCTGTGCTCTCTCTGCCTTTGTTATTCTCAGAAGTGAGATAATCTAAAATCACCACTGCCTGTTGAAAATAGTGCCAATCTTTAGCACTGTTGTCCTATATTCGTATCCATGGAGAAAGGGATTGAAATTTTGTTTCATGCAACCAAAAATCTTAGTGCCTGCCTCCCCACATCCCTTCTTTGCCCCTGCTGAGCCATACGCACCATGGCTGAGACTGGAGAGCTGTGCTATGCGGAGGTACTCCAAAGCTAAAGTGTCCATAAGCATCTCTTAAAAAAATGTATGGGAATGAGGCCAGGGGATTTTGAAACTTGTCTCTTTCCCTTTCTGTTATAACTGTAAATCCAATGATACATATCTGTGTTTCATCTGTATCTGCTGCCATTGTGGTCTCCTCCACACCACTGGAACCCTGAGGAGAAGAAAGAAGAGGGCCAGTGAGATCCTGCAAGCCAGTGATGAATCAGACTGCAAACAAAAGGCCTGTGTGGCAGACGGCATGGAGAGGGACAGAGAGGACAGGAGAAAATGGAGACAGACCCAGGAATCCCAGCAGGAAAAGGAGAGAGCTTCTCAGGCAGCACAAACAAATACTGCAGACTCTGGTTGACCTACAAGTCCAGTAATCACCAACTCCTCACCCTTTGCAGTCCCTGGAGAACTCCATTGTGGCAGCTTCCCATGCGCCCCAACATTCCACCTGGCATCCTGGGCCCTATCCCTACCGCTCCATGCTGGTGGATAGTAAGGAAAACTACAGCTTCACATACACTGTCCTGTGAGAGCCACAGTTGCTTTATGTGTAGCCAGAATAGACTGCACCTGTGCACTGAAATGGACAGAAATGTTTGCTGCCTTTCTAATTTTAAAATTCTGTTTCGTTAATATATGTAAGAAGTTTGTATTGTATTGGTCCTTGGTTATATGCACATTGGTTATTTTGCACTGTCACTCAATCAATTTCTCTCTATATATTTTTAAAAATAAATTCAGTTCACCACTCCCACTGTAGAATGCATAGTGGTACTCAAGCACTCAGTACTTGTAAGTTTATGGCATCACAGAACTCATAGGTTCAACAAAACACTTAGTCATATGTGTAAATATACAGCAAGCAGCATGTAATTCATAGGTTCACTAAAAGACAGTGTAATATTTATAAATGTACCCCTGGCCCTACTGGTTTGGGGGCTCAGCACAGTCCAACACAATGCATTAATGTGGCTGACCATTAAAGTGCTCTTTCAAAGCCTTCTACAACCGCATAGTTCCATATTAAGTCTTGCTGTTCAAACTCAGCAGACAGCCACTCCACCTCCACCCTGGCAGCAACTTTTCCCTTTTGCCTCAGAGATATTATACGAGGCACAGCAAGCAGCTATAACCATCGGGATTTTTTTTTTTTTTGCTGAAATTTAGTATTGGAAGTAAACACACCAATGTTCCTTCAATCTACCAAAAGCACATTCAACTGTCCTTCTCTAAGTACTGAGCTGGTAGTTAAATCTTTCCTCTGTGCTGTCAAGGTGACTCTTCGTGACCACCTTGACAGCACAGGGTCCTCCAGTATCACTATTGGCATTTCAGTATTGCCAATGGTGATTTGCTGGTTGGGAAAGAATATCTGTTTTCAGCTTTCTGAACAGTCCTGTGTTCTTAAAGATGTGAGTGTTGTACACCTTCCCTGACCAACCCCCATTGATATCAGTGGAGCATCCCTGGTGATCCATCAACACATGCATAGCCATAGAAAAGTAAGCCTTTCCTATGGATGTACTCTGTGTGGCAAGGTGGGCTGGTCCCAAAATAGGGATATGCATGCCAACTATTGCCCCACTGCAGTTTTGGGAACCCTACTGCTTCAAATCCATCCACTGTGTCCTGTACATTGCGGAGAGTCAGTCCTGCATAGCTGGACACTATTAACGGCCCCCAATGTGGATTTTCTAACTCCAAAATGATTTCCCACTGACCAGTAGTAATCCAGCATTGAAAGCTTCCAAGTGTGATTGCCATTCCCTTCTAAACTGTCAGTGCAGCTCTTATTCTGGTGTCCCTGCGCTGGAGGGCTGGGACAGGGTTGGCGCACAGATCCACATATGTGACCTTTTACATTTGAAAGTTCTGCAGCTACTGCATCTCGTCCTAAACCTGCATTGCAATGCTATCTCACCAGTCAATGCTAGTTTCTCAGGCCCAGAAGGGGCGCTCCACTTTCTGCAGCTTCTCCGTGAACACCACGAACAGCCTTGAATTGGTTTTCACCATGAAGAAATCGTCATGTCCCCAAGTATTGCAGTTCTTTCTCCGAGTCTGCAGATACCAGAAGATCTTGCATCCTGTCTTTGCAACATTCATAAGGACAGTGAAGAGCTGCATGGGCTCCATGCTTTTGTCAGAGATGGCAGATGTGGAAAAGGGCTGTGTGGGTTTGTGGAATTCTTAAAAAAAAAAAAGCATGAAGATTACGGGATATGGATGGCATTATGGGATGGAGAAAGTTGCATGCAGGAACTTGACCTCTCGCTCCCAGAGGTCACTGCATCATTCATTTCTACTCCACAACACATTGCGAAAATTTCCCCAAAAGATTTTAGCCATGTGGCAGTGTGTGTGGCACACTGGGATGCCTACCTGTGGTGCACTGCACTCTGCTTTGACGCAAGCACTCCTGAGCACATGCAGCGCAGATACAAGCAGCCAGGTATGCACAAGCAGTGTACTAATATTGGCAGCTGTATGCTGATGTAATTTGTATCAACCAGAATTTGTAGTGTAGACATGGTCTTATGCTTCAGTCAGCAGTTTCCTCTGGTGGACTGTTAATTAGGTAGTTACAATAGACTGTCTAGTCTTGTTACTTAGAAACACTATTATTCCTGTCCTAAAACAAGAAGCCACATTGGATGCAATAAAGAAACAAAGTAAAGTCCATTACCCTTTATGATCTGTAATGCCTGCCAAACTATGCTGTCTTGGAAGCCGAGGAATATCCAAAGTATAAAGAAAAAAATATATATAACCTAATGGAGAGAAGAGTGAGACTTACAGAAACGCCATTCAGTGTCATAATTGTAGTCTGATTACCACTCATCAAAAATTGGCTAATGTATCTTAAAGATATTGATTCCAAAGATTCTGTGATATAGTACAATTTTATTTAAAATGTTTACGCTATCTTAGTTAATAAAGACTGTTGAATGCATGTATATCTAATACCAAACATGTTTTCTTTTTCCATACTGTCTCTCTTCCCTTATATCTGTAGCAAGCACGCATTATTGTAAATAATGCATTGAAACTTTATTCTCAAGACAAGACTGGTATGGTGGACTTTGCTTTAGAATCTGGAGGTAAATATAGCAGAAAAGCTGTAAATAGATCAGTCTGCTATTTGCAGCAATGTAATCTGAGTTGTCAATTTTTACAGTAAATCAAGAATTGTGTCCAATGCTTGACAAACAATAGGAATACTATATATTGTATTTTGTTGAGTTGGATGTTTATATGTTAATAGTATACACCATAAAAGTGCATACAAACTTAACTCTGAACTCCTGGTTGCACTGTGGAAACATACTGATATACTTGAAGTAAGACAGTATGGCACAAGTTTGAAGAAACTTTAAAAGAAAATACCGGGGGATAATTGAGTGACAATAGCTATTTTGTATAGTATACATATTATGAACATGTACTTACTGAGAGAGTACATACCTGTTCAGTTTTTTAAACTTCTTTTTCAAAAATACATTTTCATTTCAAACTGAAAATAGTACTTATTTTCTGAGAAATATGCTACTATTTGAAAAGAGGGGTACAGCTGCCTTAATGTAAAACTCTATTTAATCTGGGGATAGGACGCTTGCATTAAAATAACAGTGCTTAAAGGAAAGTTACTAGAATTTGACAGGATTTGAATACTTGTTTGAAAAAAATCATTGGCATGTTCAATTTGGAACAATATTTTACTGAAAGCAAGACTAGTTACCTGATGAAAAATGAAACACTTCATTATTTGTGTTTTAACCTGACTTTTCTTTTGGAGGTGGCAGCATTCTGAGTACTCGCTGTTCTGAGACCTACGAGACCAAAACAGCTCTAATTAGTCTCTTTGGAATTCCTTTGTGGTATTTCTCTCAGTCTCCCAGAGTGGTAATCCAGGTAATTAAAAGTAGAATATACCTAAAATCCTGTTGTTTGTATTTCTGTAGCACCAAGTCATGGACCAGGACCCCACCATGCTATGAAAGTTGTGTTTTAAAGCTACACTGTCAAGAAACATTGGATACCAGAATTTTTCTTGAAATGGAAGATGCACCTGGAACTTCATTTTTTCTGAGAATAGAGCCCAGTGTAGAGAGCCTACACAAGGCCTAGTCACCATTTAAATCATACTTAAGCCCTATTTGGAAGATTTAAATGTGACTAAAGTGGTGCATAGGCCATGTCCAGAGGGCCAGCCCAAGGAGAATTCACCCTATAAATGAGAGAAATAAGCACAGGCCAAGGCCTGTCATTAGTGGTTTTGGACACCTCCGTTTTTTGGTTGTCTAGCTTAAAACATCTGAAGGAAGGCCTGGTTTTCAGAAATTTTCTGGGCACACATCCTATGAAATTTATGCCTCTTTAGGAAGAATCAGTTTCAGCACCAAAGATCACTAATCACTCATGACAATATTGGCTCTAACTTTTATGTAGAACCCCAACTGCTAGGGAGGAGTACAAAAGAATAGTGGGGACAAAGTCAGAAAGGGTAAGGCACAAAATTAGTTACACCTAATAAGGGACATAAGGCAATAAGAAGAGGTGTTTTTTAAATACATTAGGAGCAGTAGAAAGACTAAGGAAAGTGTAGATCCTCTACTTAGTGAGGAAAGAGAGCTAATAACTGATAACATCAAGAAGGTTGAGGTGTTTAATACCTATTTTGTTTGTCTTCACAAAAAAGTCAAAGGTGACCAGATACTCACCACAATATTAACAAGGGGAAAGGAACGCAGACCAAAATAGGGAAAGAACAGGTTAAAGAATATTTAAGTTAGATGTATTCAAGTAAGCACCTCAACTCAAAAATTCATGCTAGATTACCTAAGGAACTAGCTAAAGCAATCTTTGAACTGTTGTTCGTTATCTTGGAGAACTCATAGAGGACAGGTGAGGTCCCAGAAGTCTGGAGAAGGGCAAACATAGCACCTGTCTTTAAAAAAGATAACAAAGAGAACCCTAGGAATTATAGATCAGTCAGCCTAACTTCAAAACTAGAAAGATACTGGAACAAATTATTAAACAATCAATTTGTAAGCACCTAGAGGATAATAGGATTATAAGGAATAGTTAGTATGGATGTGTCAAGAACAAATCACACCAAACCAACCTAATTTCTTTCTTCTACAGGTTTTCTGGCCTAGTGGATTGGGGGGGCGCGGGGGAAAGCACTAGACATGATGTATCTTGATTTTTTGTAAGGCTTTTGATGCTGTCCCACAGGACATTCTCATAATCAAACTAGGGAAATGTGGTATAGATTAATTTACCATAAGCAAGGTGCACAACTGGTTGTAAGACAGAGTTATCCTCAGTGGTTCACTGTCAAATTGGGAGGGCGTATCTTGAAGAGTTCCACAGGGGTCAGTCCTGAATCCAGTACTATTCAATGTTTTCATTTTAATGACTTGGCTAATGGGATGGAGAATATGCTTGTAAACTTGGCAGATGACACCAAGCTTGGGAGGGTTGCAAGCGTTTTGGAGGCTAGAACTAGAATTCAGAAGAACCTTGACAAATTGGAGAATTGATCTGAATTCATTAAGATGAAATTCAGTAAAGATAAGTGCAAAGACCTTCACTTAGGAAGGAAAAATCACATGCACAGCTACAAAATGGGGAATAATTGGCTAGATGGTATTGCTGAGAAGGATCTGGGGGTTTATAGTAGACCACAAATTGAATATAAACCTACAATGTGATGCAGTTGCAAAAAAAGCCAATATCATTCTGGGGTGTATTAACAGGAGTGTTATATTTAAGACACAGGAGGTAATTGTCTTGCTCTACTTAGCACTGGTGAAGCCTCAGCTGGAGTATTGTGTCGTATTCTGAATGCCACGCTTTAGGAAAGATGTGGAGAAATTGAAGAGTCCAGAGGAAAGCAACAAAAATTATCAAAGGTTTAGAAAACCTGACCTGTGAGGAAAGGTTAAAAAACCTGGACATGTTTAGCTTTGAGAAACGAAGACTGATGGGGGACCCAATGAGTCTTCAAATGTGTTAAGGGCTGATATAAAGAGGACTATGGTCAATTGTTCTCTATGTCCAGTGATGGTAGGACAAGATATAATTGACTTAATCTGCAGCATGAAAAATTTAGGTTTGATATTGGGAACTAGAAGGGTAGTTAAGCTCTAGAAGAGGCTTCCCTGGAAAATTGTGGAATCCCCATAATTCATTTTTTAAGAACAGGTTGAACAACCTCCTGTCAAGGATGCTCTAGATTTGCTTGTTCCTGCCTCAGTATAGCGGGCTGGACTTGATGACTTCTTGAGGTCCCTTCCAGCCCTACATTTCTATGATTCTATCAACAAAAATTGCTCTTGGCTTCCTCTTAACTTTTGCATACTTACAGGCATATTATATGACAATAATGCTATCTGGGGGTATAATTTAACTGTCAAAGTTGGTTTATTCACATATTCAGTGCTGTCCTTTATGTCTAACGTCTAACTTGTTTCAGACTACTTTGAATACATAATATTAGGGGTTCTCCCCGCCCCCCCCCACAAAGGTGAGGAGTAACTTGTATTGTCAGCCTCTTGCACCAGAACACCAAGTACTAGCCACTGCAAAACATTTGAGAATAAAACTTTCATTACTGAAAATACGTATCTGGTAGTTATGTTTTCTATCTTTCTGTACAGTGAATAATTTAAATCATACCTATAGTGCATGGTCTCTCAAATTTTTGAATCAAGAAAATGTCCATTCAACTATTGTAGAAAAATGAGAATTGATACTTTGACATTAATGCTGATATTGCAGAGGAGAAATATCCTGCTTCTTGCAAACAATGTTTTTTGATCTGGTAATTTACCCAAACTGTCTGAATTAGACATAATTGTTTTTCATGTAACAGGGTACAAAGTATAATCAGTGGAACTCCTTGCCTGAGGAGGTTGTGAAGGCTAGGGCTATAACAGCGTTTAAAAGAGAACTGGATAAATTCATGGCGGTTAAGTCCATTAATGGCTATTAGCCAGGATGGGTAAGGAATGGTGTCCCTAGCCTCTGTTTGTCAGAGGGTGGAGATGGATGGCAGGAGAAAGATCACTTGATCATTACCTGTTAGGTTCACTCCCTCTGGGGCACCTGGCATTGGCCACTGTCGGTAGACAGAATAATGGGCTAGATGGACCTTTGGTCTGACCCAGTACGGCCGTTCTTATGTTATGGTATAACCTAATGAAACTAAACTTTAATAACTCAAAATTCATTAGAATGTTTTACCAATATGTTCAATATTTATTTTCTCCCCCGCCCCCTCTTTAGCCTGACATGTATCCAGGAAACTGCTGGGCATTCAAAGGATCACAGGGATACCTTGTAGTTAGACTTTCTATGATGATCTACCCAGCAGCCTTTACATTAGAACATATACCAAAAACTCTTTCACCGACAGGAAATATCACAAGTGCTCCTAAGGATTTCTCAGTATATGTAAGTCTTTCTCTGGTAAAGTTAAGGTACTAAATGTTTTTGCTCTGTTTGGATAATTTGAGTAGAACTGTTCACAATTTTAAATCGTTATTAGTGTAAAACAGCCCTCTATTTTAATATTTACATTTATTGCTCTTAAATTTACTCCCTTTTGTAGAGTTTTGAGATCTATGAATGAGAAATAATGTATAAAAGCTAAGTATTGTTTTTAAAAATTCGAATGCTTCTGTTTTACTCATCTAGTTTACAGAGAAGTGCATTAAAGTAAAGTAATCAAAACTTATTAAACTTGTGTGATGATTATCTAAAGTGATCTTAAGTCCAAGCACTTTATGCCTTCATAAAAGGAATGGATCGTAATCCTTTCAGGCACTGTCACGTAACAGTAGTCTACAGCTGTAGGGCACAGTCATGGTCCATTTTGACCTCTGGAAACTTTGTGTTTATTTCCAGTTGACATAAAATATGTAAAATAATGAGCATTGGTACCCATCCCAGTCTTCTTCAATCCCACCCTTTCCTGGTCCCACCTTTTCTTTCATTCTTGTTATTCCTGGACAACCTTTATTTTCTACACAATGCTAACTAGTGGTTGTACTGCCCACCCGTTAAGAATGTGACACCCTATAACTGCAACCAAACTTAGTTTTGTCATTCTGATTATCTGAAATTTGGGGGAAAAAAATAATCAAGGCTTAACTCTTGATGATAGGGTCTAGAAGATGAATATCAGGAAGAAGGTACCCTTCTAGGACAGTATGTCTATGATCAAGGAGGAGAGTCACTACAGATGTTTCAAGTGACGGTAAGCCCACATTAACAGAAAATATATAGCTGTTGCCAAAGCCACTTGACTTGCCTCTTGCAGTAATAGCAGTAATTTAATTTTAACACTGCTTTGATACGTTTGCTGATGCCTTTCACTACCCGTGTGCTAGTATGCAAAATGCTAGCATTCTGAAATGTGATTCTGATTTAACTCTTGCACTGATAACTGCAATAACGTAATGGAATTATTCCTGACTTGCGCCATTGCAAATGAAGAGTCATTTTCGCATTTTTATTTTTGCCTTCCATAAAACATGCATAATGAAGAATGTTTTTCAGCACCAGAAATTTGCAATATCCATATTAAGTCAGTTGGACCACAATTAATCTGGTCCCACCCCACAGTGGATTAGATCAGTAACTTTCACTCAGTAAAACTATAGCACTGTTCATCTGAAATTCTCTGTGACCTGGAAAGTTACTATGGCTTATTTTAAATGTTATTTTGCTATAAAACTCTTATTCCTGCTTTCAAGCTTTTAAATAAAAGCATTAAGAATTTTTACTTCATCTAGATCTCCAGCAGAGCATGGGAAGTCAAGCAAAGACAATGAAAATTTGACAGCTTGTGTAGATTGCAAGAGACTATCCATAAATTGTGATTACCTTTTGGGTATATAACTTAACTACTTAAGCAATTAATGATGTATGTAGTGTAGTGATTTGGTTGCTACTCTTAAACAACTTTAGGTGATCAACATCAGTTGTCTACAGAGAAAAATAAAGTGGTGAGTGAAGTCTGATTCTTTTTTTTCGATGTTTTTTCAGGAGAAAAATGAAAATGCATTCCAGATAGTGGAGCTAAGAATTTTTTCTAATTGGGGCCATACAGAGTACACCTGTCTGTATCGGTTCAGAGTGCATGGAAAACCTACTGAATAAACTACTACACTACAGCTTTTTTGTTGTATATTTTCTGTTTGTATATATTGGAAAACCTAGAACACTGGAATCTTTAAAGGATGAGGATATGTGACATGTACTGCAGGATCAATACTCCTCTTCAATAAAATGCAGAAGACTGTCAGCAGAATTGTATACAAACTCATACCTGCTCTGATGCTCAGCTTGTAATTGCCAGTCAGCTTTATATTTTAATGTGTCCATTCTGAGAAAAATATTGCATGCAAACTACTCTGGTTCAAAAGCCAAGTTGGCAAACAGGTGATACTTATTTTATTACATTTGAATGTACAGTTTTTAAATAAGCTATGCTTTCTGCAGCTAGAAATCTGTTTTTAATACAGGCCCCATCTGCACACTTCTATTACCCTGGCTCCCTATGTGAAAACATATGAACACTTTTAAACACTAATAGTGGCTAATGTATGCTTTAGTTGACCATGACTTTTGAACTTGTTGCTAGGCCCAAAAGGACTTCCTGAGTAGATGCAGAATATGATACATGTTACTGTCAAGGAAAGTGAATGGAACCAAAAATAGTTTAAACATCAGAGGCATAAAAATCTTTCCTCTAACATGGAACCATGCATTAATGTTAAAGTCAGGGTTGATTTTAAACCACTACAATTATTTTAAGTTTTCTTCCTGTTTAGTTTCCTTTTGACTTAGCTTGTTAGAATAATCGCTCAGTGTACTAACATTTACTGAGCAATCTAGTAGGCTTATCTCATATACCAAGGTGAGAGTCTGGCTAATGGTCTGCAGATAAGACCAATTCAGAGCTCAAATTGCAGAGGCAAAAATCTTGGTGTGCAGAAATCTCTCTTCAGCACAGGATTAATTGGGCTGGCTCACTTTATAAGTGCTGCACTGTGGAAGCACTAAGTGAAAATAAGTTCCACATCATAGACTCAACTTTTAATTTAAAAAAGCAATTCTGCAGTGAAGTAACTTGCAAAAGAGATTCACACTCAATGCCACTATATTTAGATACCATTCTTTAGACAATGTTTCAATGTTATATACCCTTAAAGTGGAGGATTCGTTACCCATTGAAGAATGTTAGAGCAATGACTCTTAACAGCATTATCTTACTGGATTTACTTGGAACTTGCATTGTATTAACAAACTGCATTTTGCTAACCGACTGCTTGCACAGCTCTCCCTACTTAGAGGCTCATTTTGTAATTTTATTTCTGAATGTTACTGGAAACCCTTTATAAACAAGATTCCTGAAAGACATTCATGTGGAGAAATTTATCTTACTGTTGTAATGCATTTTATTGGGTCAACTTAATTACAAGTGTGCTATGTTATATTTTTCAGAAAGATGAATGATGGTGCTGACTGGTTTTCTGAATTAGATTTCTGTATGTTGCACAATAGTCCTCAAATTTTTTAAAAGAAATCTCCATAGAAAGAGTGTTTAAGTTCAGCTAGAAACAGAACCAATGGCCTATGCAGAAGAGCTAGATAAAACATGTACAGGTGTTTCATATAAGTTAAATATATAAATCAGAATTATCCTGTATAAATTGAAATTAGGAGCTGGGGTGGGAATATTTTGAATAACACTAACTTATTTTTAAAGAAGCAAGATAGGACTTTGTGCAATGTATTTTTGTAAATGCTTTTCAAAATATTTGTCTTGGTATTCTTTGCTGCCTCCAAACGGATAAGATGCTATTGAGATGTTTAAATAAAGAGTTTTAATTTTTGAAAGTGCATGTAATATTTGAAACAAGTAATAAAGTTTCTTTTCTGTATTTATGCTGAATCGGTTTGACTATTCGGGCTAAAATAACTAATGTAGGGTAACCACTTTTAGAATAAATCCATGTTTCTACATCTTTAATGAGCAAATACATTTCAGCATAAAACTGAGGTGAAGTTCAGTCCAACTTTATTGTGAGGATATATCCCATCCATAGCTGTGGTGAGAAAGGAGGATGGTAAATGGACACAGGGCAGAGCAGTACTATATATAAATAAAAACATTTAATAGGTGGGAAATTCCTTCAGGAACTGCAGGAGGGATAATGCTAGAGAGCAATCTTCTATTTTTCACTCTCTCCCTACTCTCCAGAAAGCTCTGCCTTTTACTTTCATTGTCTTCTGTCAAAAGGGATTTATGCATGCAGAAGAGAGGCAGACTTCGTTGATACATAAATTTCTGTCCCTTACGCCTGGTCTACACTACACAGGTCGACATAAGGCAACTTATATCGACCTAATTATGTCAGTGTCTACACTACAGCCTTCCTCCTGCTGATGTAAGTGCCTTATTACACCAACATAACTCCACCTCCATGAGCTGTAAGGTGTACTCTGGATGTACCAAAAATTGTTCCAAAACTAGTTCTAGTACCCAGAACTGTTCCTGAGAGCAAAAGCTTTAGAGTAACTCTCAAGCGTGAGACACCGCATTGTGGAAATTGAGGACTAGCTCAGCAACTGCAATACTAGTGGCTTTCTGCCCACTCTTAGAAGAAGCGATTCTAGGCTTACCTGGTTCAGACGGGCCTAGCTACTAAAGATATTGTCTGAGGTATTGCAAACAATGCTTGTAAAACACGTCCAGTGGCTATTGTGCGTAGATGCAAGGCATTGCACAGGCACTATCAAATTACAGTATTAAAACAACAGTGCAATGTAGATAGGGCCTTTTGTGTATTCACAATTCCAGCCTTAGTGTGCAGAATCCTTTGCATTTTAACTACCACACTCTAGGTGTTGTACAACCAAATAATTCCTCACTCATTCATAAGAGCAAAACACAAAATATGCCACATCCAATCTCATAACTACTTATGGGCACTTAAATATGTGGAAAGGCACCATGCTTGTAATGGGTAGCCAATTAATGGGTTTTGTTCATATATTTAAGTGAAGACTCCTGTTGTAATGAACCTTGAGAATAAAGTAGCATCTCTACATTGTCTGATGTTAGTGCAAATCGTACTGACAAATGCACTCTAAAGTATTCTGCAACTACAGGTGGAACATCCAGATTCACTTTCTGTTGTGGACTGATGGGTATCAAAGTAAACTTATGAGTCTTTAGCAGCACGCTATTGCAAATAAAAACAAGCATCTGTATGTGCAAATGTTATTTGTGAAGTGTAAAAAGCTGCACTTAGTGCTGACCCAAAACATCAAGCTGTCTGCCCCAACGAGTGGTGTCCCAATGGGCAGGTGGCATATGTGTGCATTCGGTGCAAGGAGCTCCTGGCCCTCAGAGACTGTGTACGGGCTTTGGAGACCAGGGTGGCTAAGCTGGAGGAGCTAAAGGAGACAGTGGTACATAGATGAGACTTGCTGGGACACAGTAGAACGGTCCCACCCCTGGTCTGACAGCCTCTGGGCAGTTGAGGATGAAAGCCTCGGGGAAGGAGAACATCCAACAGGAGCAGAGGGAAATGATCCAATAGTTGGGATCCTCCTTCCAGATGATGATGTGGGATCCTCTCATACCGAGGATACCTCTCTGGGGTATCAGTTATTAGGAAGAGACAGGTATTAGTAATGGGCAATTCGATCATTAGAAACAGGGTATGCGATGTGATGACTGGGAGAACCGCATGGTGACTTGTCTGCCTGGTGCAAAGGTTGCGCAGCTCTCGAGACCTCTAGATAGGCTTATGTGTAGTGCTGGGGAGGAGCCAGTGGTCGTGGTACATGGAGGTACCAACGACATAGGGAAGGATAGGAGAGAGGTCCTGGAGGCCAAATTTAGGCTGCTAGGTAAGAGATTGAAGTCCAGGACCTCTAGGATAGCATTCTCTGAAATGCTTCCAGTTCCCCACACACGGCTAGTTAGACAGGTAGAACTGCAGGGTCTCAATGCGTTGATGAGACGATGGTGTAGGGAGGAGCGGTTTAGATTTATTAGGAATTGGGGAAATTTTGGGAAAAGGGGGAGCCTATACAGGAAGGGTGGAGTCCACCTAAACCAAAATGCAACCAGATTGTTGGCGCTTAAAATTAAAAGGGTCATAGAGACGTTTTTAAACTAAGGGCTGGGGGAAAGCCGACGGGTGCGGAGGATCACGTGGTTTGGACATCCCTTAGGGGAGGATCTATAAATGGAAATTCTCGTCCTAATAAGGAGGAGAGGATGGAAGATGATAAAATACAGGTAGGATCTGATGAGAAACAGTCAAAAGAGAAAAAGTCCCATTCAATTACATCATGTAATGGCAGACAGCTAAAAAGTGACAAGTTTTTAAAGTGCTTATATACCAATGCTAGAAGTCAAAATAATAAGTTGGGTGAACTAGAGTGTCTCGTATTAAATGAGGATATTGATATAACAGGCATAACAGAAACTTGATGGAATGAGGATAATCAATGGGACACAGTAATACCAGGGTAACAAAATATTTCTGAAGGACAGAACAGGTCGTGCTGGTGGGGGAGTGGCACTATATGTGAAATAAAGCGTAGAATCAAATGAAGTAAAAATCTTAAATGAACCAAACTGTACCATAGAATCTCTATGGATAGTAATTCCATGCTTGAATAATAAGAATATAGCAGAAGGGCTATATTACAGACCGCCTGACCAGGATGATGATAGTGACTGTGAAATGCTCAGGGAGATTAGAGAGGCTATTAAAATAAAAAACTCAGTAATAATGGGGGATTTCAGCTATCCCCATATTGACTGGGTACATATCACCTCAGGAAGGGATGCAGAGATAAAGTTTTTTGACACCTTAAATGACTGCTTCTTGGAGCAGCTAGTCCTGGAACCCACAAGAGGAGAGGCAATTCTTGATTAAGTCCTAAGTGGAGCACAGGATCAGGTCCAAGCGGTGAATATAGCTGGACTGCTTGGTAATAGTGACCATAATATAATTAAATTTAACATACCTGTGGTGGGGAAAACACAACGGCCCAACACTGTCACATTTAATTTCAGAAAGGGGAACTACACAAAAATGAAGAGGTTAGTTAAACAGAAATTAAGAGGTACAGCACCAAAAGTAAAATCCCTGCAAGCTGCATAGAAACTTTTTAAAGACACCATAATCGAGGCTCAACTTAAATGTATACCCCAAATTAAACACAGAGAACCAAAAAAGAGCCACCGTGGCTAAACAACAAAGTAAAAGAAGCAGTGAGAGGCAAAAGGCCATCCTTTAAAAAGTGGAAGATAAATCCTAATGAGGAAAATAGAAAAGAGCATAAACTCTGGCAAATGAAGTGTAAAAATATAATTAGGAAGGCCAAAAAGGAATTTGAAGAACAGCTAGCTAAAGACTCAAAAAGTAATAGCAAAAAAAATTGTAAGTACATCAGAAGCAGGAAGCCTGCTAAACAACCAGTGCACAATCAAGATGCTAAAGGAGCACTCAAGGATGATAAGGCCATTGTGGAGAAACTAAATTAATTCTTTGCATCGGTCTTCACAGTTGAGGATGTGAGGGAGATTCCCAAACCTGAGCCATTCTTTTTAGGGGACAAATCTGAGGAACTATCCCAGATTGAGGTGTCATTAGAGGAGGTTTTGGAACAAATTGATAAATTAAACAGTAATAAGTCACCAGGACCAGACGATATTCACCCAAGAGTTCTGAAGGAACTCAAATGTGAGATTGCAGGACTACTGTAGTCTGTAACCTCTCATTTAAATCAGCTTCTGAACCAAATGACTGGAGGATAGCTAATGTAACACCAATTTTTAAAAAGGGCTCCAGAGGTGACCCCAGCAATTACAGGCTGGTAAGCCTGACTTCAGTACCAGGCAAACTGGTTGAAACAAAATTGTCAGACACAGAGATGAACATAATTTGTTAGGGAATAGTCAACATGATTTTTGTAAAGGGAAATCATGCCTCACCAATCTACTAGAATTCTTTGAGGGGGTCAACAAGCATATGGACAAGGGGCAGCCAGTGGATATAGTGTATTTAGATTTTCAGAAAGCCTTTGACAAGGACCCTCACCAAAGGCCTTTAAGCAAAGTAAGTAGTCGTGGAATAAGAGGGAAGGTTCTCTCATGGATTGGTAACTGATTAAAAGATAGGAAACAAAGGGTAGGAATAAATAGTCAGTTTTCAGAATGGAGAGAGGTAAACAGTGGTGTCATCCAGGGGTCTGTACTGGGCCCAGTCCTATTTAACATCTTCATAAATGATCTGGAAAAAGGGGTAAACAATGAGGTGGCAAAATTTGCAGATGATACAAAACTACAGAAGATAGATAAGTCCCAGGCAGACTGCGAAGACCTACAAAAGGATCTCTCAAAACTGGGTGACTGGGCAACAAAATGGCAGATGAAATTCAATGTTGATAAATGCAAAGTAATGCACACTGGAAAACATAATCCCAACTATACATATAAAATGATGGGGTCTAAATTAGCTGTGACCACTCAAAGAGATCTTGGAGTCATTGTGGATGGTTCTCTGAAAACATCCACTCAATGTGCAGCGGCAGCCAAAAAAGCAAACAGAATGTTGGGAATCATTAAGAAAGGGATAGATAGTAAGACAAAATATCATATTGCCTCTATATAAATCCATGGTACGCCCACATCTTGAATACTGCATGCAGATGTGGTTGCTCCATCTCAAAAAAGCTATATTGGAATTGGAAAAGGTTCCGAAAACGGCAACAAAAATTATTAGGGGTATGGAATGGCTGCTGTATGAGGAGAGATTCATAAGATTGGGACTTTTCAGTTGGAAAAGAGATGACTAAGGGGGGATATGATAGAGGTCTATAAAATCATGACTTGTGTGGAGAAAGTAAATAAGGAAGTGTTATTTACTCCTTCTCATAAAACAAGAACTAGGGGCCACCAAATGAAATTAATAGGCAGCAGGTTTAAAACAAACAAAAGGAAGTATTTTTTCACACAATGCACAGTCAGCCTGTGGAACTCCGTGCCAGAGGATGTGAAGGCCAAGACTATAACAGGGTTCAAAAAAGAACTAGATAAATTCATGGAGGATAGGTCCATCAATGGCTATTAGCCAGGATGGTCAGGGATAGTCAGGGCTGACGAGAGGGGGCGAGAAGCCGGCACAAATTACCGGGGCCCGGCGGTCCGGAAGGGGGCCCAAGGCCCAGCTTCCCCCGCCTCTCGTTGCCTTACCGGGGCCCGGCAGTCCGGAAGGGGGCCCGGGGCCCGGCTTCCCCCCTCTCGTCGGCTCTGTTAAGCTGGTCCGCCCTTGCTGGGGGGCCTGAAAAAAAATTTTCACCGGGGCCCGAACCCGCTCTCGGCGGCCCTGGGGATGGTGTCCCTAGCCTCTGTCTGCTAGAAGCTGGGAATGGGCGACAGGGATGGATCACTTGATGATTACCTGTTCTGTTCATTCCCTCTGGGGTGCTTGGCATTGGCCACTGTCAGAAGACTGGATATTGGGCTAGATGGACCTTTGGTCTGACCCAGTATGGCCATTCTTATGTATCCCTGCCCCAAAAAATTCAATCAGACATTACTTAAAGTACTATGCTGTTGCAACACACCAAAATGACACAACTAAACTTAAACACACAGTAATGTTGAGTAAGGAAGCTGCAGATTAAGTCAGATAAAAACATATATTTAAACTTGTCCTTTCTGTGACAACATAATTTAGCAAAATTAAGAAAATGGTATTTGGTTGCAACTCCATTGGATTGCATTTGAACAGAAGTCCTCAAGGTTTCTTTTTTTTTTTCCTTGCACAAAATTTGAGTGTGTAAAACAGTTGCCCTCTAGTGGAATGAAACTTGTTGAAACCTTTGAGAGAAACAACATAATTCCATGTTAAGCTACTCAGATCAGTAATTGTAAAGATTAAAATACAGGTGATGTGCATCAAGAAGCTTTGTATTTGCTATGTCATCCACCCCATGTTTTTCCTGCCTGGAACTTTTTAAGACTCAGTAGAGAAATACATAATTGAGCTTTATTGATCATGTGGTAGTCTGTACTTGAGTATTCACATAACATTGTCCAAACAACTGGGCTCAGTATAAAACCTGGGATGTGGGGGCAAATTTTTCTGTGAGTTTTCCAAAGCTGTAGTCACAAATCTAGAAGGGATGTTCCTAGCACACTGCAATACTCGGCTAGTTTTTCCTCTATTGATGCCTGTTCATTAGACTCCAGAATCAGTTCTTGAGACTGGAAATCTTATGTAAGTGCCAAGTGTTAAATGTTTTTTTCAGCAATATTTAAAGTTAACTTGCAAAGAAGAAATTGTTTTTTGCTCCTAATGAGGTATAAAGAATGAACATTTTATTATTTTTTAAAAGGGAAGGGCATCATGAGCAGGGAACTGACGAGAGAACTAGAAAATCAGATCTCCTTTACCCTGGAAGTCTCAGGTGACTGAAGGGCTAATAAAATTAACCTCACAAAAGAGCGACAACTGAGCAACTAAGGACAGGAAGTTTTAGACAGACACTTGGCCTAAGAATCCAGTTATGTCAGCTTGGTCACCAATGTCACAGAACCTGTGAGTTTTGCCATGTATATGGGCCCTGATGCCATGTATTGTGAGTTGCCTTTGAGCTAGTCCTGTTTCAAAAAGGTGACCACAGTATGAAATATTTTTTTTACCACCAGTGTGCCCTTAATTATTTATAATTTTATTAACAAAACTGTCTCCACACTGATGCCCTATTTAACTCACGACTAATACACATATTGGAGAAAGTTTGGTTTTGTAAAAGATTCCGTGTGACTTGAGATCAGGCGAGTTCACAATACACCTCTGCTCAGACCCCTAGCAAAACCAGGCTTGACGGTCCTCATATTTCTAAGGTAAAAATAGCAAAGCAGAAGGGCACCCAAACAAGCAGAAGTGGGCTGGGACAGGCTCCTTTGCAGCAGCCTTAGCCTTAGCTAGCAATAGGGTGACCAGACAGCAAATGTGAAAAATCGGGACAGAGGGTGGGGGGGTAATAGGAGCCTATATAAGAAAAAGACCCAAAAATCCAGACTGTCCCTATAAAATCGGGACATCTGGTCACCCTAGCTAGCAATCCTGTCAGAGGATCCCAATCCTCCCTCCAACTGGGATACCTCAGCCTGGACCTCACCAAAACCATCTGCCCCTCCCAACAGCCCTCTGCACCCCCCACCCTTCCCGCCTCCACGCTCCACCCACCCTTGCATCCCCCTCCTCCTCGCTCCACCCACCCTTGCATCCCCCTCCTCCTCGCGCCACCCACCCTTCAGCCCACACTCTCTATCCACCCCCTTCACTACGATTACCGCCCCGCCCCCATAGCCTCCTCCCTCCCCCCCGCCCATCGCTGAGTCACGTGGTGTGGCGTCGCCACCGCGAAGCTGCGCTGCGGGCACTGGCCCGCCCAGGCTGCCGTCTTGCTTGGTGGGCGGGGCTGACGGAAGCCGGCCCGGGTAGCGAGCAGCAGGGCCTGTGTGTAGCAGGCAGCTGCGGGGCCGGGCCCGTGTCTCTCTCTCCGCCCCCCCCCCCGCATCAATGGCGGCGGCGATGATGGCGGCGGCGGAGCAGGAGGCCTCGAAGGGCGGCGGCGGGCGGAACCGGGGTGGGGTGCAGCGGGTGGAGGGGAAGCTCCGCGCCAGCGTGGAGAAGGGCGAATACTACGAGGCGCACCAGATGTACCGGACCCTCTTCTTCAGGTACAGCCCGGCCCGGCAACCCTGCCCGTTCCAGAGCCTTCCGACCGCACACTAACCTGCTGCCCGCGCGCCCCGCCCAGGCTGTTGGACGCACGGCCTGCCCGTCTCTCCTACTCGCCAGCTGATTGGGCTAGAGGGGGGAGGTGCTCACCGTGAAGAGCAGCGTGAAGTGCATAGGGGAGGCGGAATTGAGGGGAAGGGGGGTGCGAGAGGGGTTAGAATAATTCCCTCTACCCGCCACCCCAGTTCGTCCTTCCCCCTTGGGAGATCGGGGAGGAGGGAAGGGGGGGGGCTGGATTCTGGCTTGGGAGGAGAAGGGCTTTTGGCTGGTGGAGGAGTGGGGAGTGAAGGGGGGCTGGAGTCTGGCTGGGGGGAGAGGGGAGTGAAGGGGGGGACTGGAGTCTGGCTTGGGGGGAGAAGGGCTTTTGGCTGGTGGAGGAGTGGGGAGTGAAAGGGGGCTGGAGTCTGGCTTGGGGGGGAGGAGAGTGAAGGGGGGCTGGAGTCTGGCTTGGGGGGGAGAGGGGCTCTTGGCTG